>NW_005842893.1:460513-491730 GCF_000455745.1 Alligator sinensis
AAATGCACATATATTCACATGTATGCACACCAGGAGATAGCAGGCTTGCTGAGAAATCAGAAGTTCTAAAGTGTAATCCTGAGCTCTATACATGGTGCCTCAGAAAAACACTTTTTAAAGGTTTTTTAATGTTTTGGTACATAATGCACAGAAATCTAGATATCATACAAAGTATTTTACAGCAGAAAAAAATTCCTTATGACAAATTATACTGAAAAAAAATGTAAAAGCTATAAAGCAAAACTGGCTTCAAAACCAACAAAAGGATTCATTGAAATTCTAGTCTTTGCACTTTGCTGATTCAGAATGATCAGACTTATTTGCTCTTCACTTTTCCTAGATTAAGGGACTGATTAAATAAAAATAATAACTCCATTTTAAAACATAGAAGTAGCATATAAAAGATCTGGAAGATACTCTCCTGGCTTCTGCAGCCCTGTGGTATGTCTGTAGTCTGAAAGCTAAACATATCGTAACAGAGTTATTGCGCAGGCTGAGTGAGTGAGTACCCCTTGGGCACAAGCACAGATAGACCCTAAAGGTGTTTCTTGCTTTACCCAATAAGTAATTCAAAGTGCACGTCCTGCCCAGGGGAATAATCAAAATTGCATCAGCAAAGCCATCAGCAACAGGAGAGCTGCCTCTGCACCCTCTTCCAGTATAACCAGTCATAGCTCTGTTCTTAAACGAGTTTAAGTTAGTGCCATCACTACAGAGACTGAATGGCTGTGCTAACATCCCAATAAGGAGACTGTGAGATCCCACAGTACATTTTTTTCTGAATCAAATCACACAGGCCCAAGCATATGATCTTATATTTCATGGTGTCACAAATGAAACAGAAATCTAGATAGGAAACCTAGGAAATTCAAGATGTTGCTTCAAGTGATAATACTGATTCAATAGGTGGTACTCTTCTCTCTATGTAAGAACCAAGCCACTCTCCCAGTGTCATGTTAAGAGGCAGTGTCTTCTTGAAGCTTCCCTGTCTTTAGAGATGAGTCACACTGAAGGCCGTCTACTAGAGATAATTCAGGGCCCTTCAGTATGTTGGACAAATTGTATCCAAAATGCCCATTGTTTGTAAAAGGAAACTTCTTCACTTTTTGCCCTTGTAGTCCTAAAAAACAGCTAATGTACTTCACCTTGGAGGTGGCCAATTTCCAGTCACAGGCAATAGTCATCTCAGTATGAAGTTGGTAAAGCATTTTAAGATAAGAATTTGTGATATAAGTATGTCAGCATTATATAGCAATTCTTTCAGCTTAAGAATGCAAATAGGATACGTTCTAATATTATATAATAGTAGATGAAGCAATAAGCTATGATGAAAATCATTGCTCTATTGGGCTAAGTATTGCATGGCATAGGTTAACAATCACCAGGGTAGAACTGGCCAATTGGGAGAGAAGGAAAACAAATGAAGATGGGGTAGAGAGGGAAGGAAAGATGTGGAACTGAGGTAAAGATCAAAGCTGGAGAAGAAGCCAACAGAACTAGGCAAAATGAGAGAAGGGAATGGAAACCAGACTGTGTAAGGAATTTGTAAAGGTGACTTAGCCCTTGGCTACTTTCTTTCACTTTACCCAGGTTATGAAAGGTGTGAGAAGTCAATACATTAAAATATTCATCTTTCAACATATTTTTTTAATCAGAAAAGAAAAATATCTAGTAAACGCTCTTCTACGTTTGTCAATGTAGGATCACAGAACATTTTCTACTCCTTTTTCCAGGGTAGCAATGGTGGTTAGTAGTGGTGGTGGTGGTGATGGTGATGTGTTTGTTGTAGTAGATCCAAGGTGAAGACCCCATTGTTCAAACATGGAGTAAGAGAGAGTCCCTGCCCTGAATATCAAAGCTTCAATTGTCAGATTGAATATCCCTCCTATTTAGGATGCATTTTGATGTACAGTTGTAGTTCATCTATCTTTAATTTTGCTCCTTTACTCTTAAATGCATGCCTTGCTCTTCTGTCATAATAGTCATAGTTTCATAGTTTTAGGGTAGGAAGGGACCTAATAGATCTTCTAGCCCGACCCCCCGCCAGGGCGGGAGAACAACAAAAAACCCTAAAAACAAAAACGGGACTCAAATGAGTCCAGCCAGGTAGGCATCCAGCCTCTTCTTAAAGACCCCCAGGGTAGGGGCCAGCACCACCTCCCTTGGAAGTTGGTTCCAGCTCCTAGCCGCCCTAACTGTGAAGTAATTTTTTCGGATGTCCAATCTGTACCTCCTCTCCATCAACTTGTGCCCATTACTCCTTGTTATGCCAGCGGGGGCTAGGGGAAACAGCGTCTCCCCCAAACCCTTCTGGTTCCCCCTAGTGAGTTTATAGACGGTCACCAGGTCCCCCCTCAGCCTTCTCTTGTGGAGGCTGAATAGGTTCAGGTCCCGCAGTCTCTCACTGTAGGGTCTGCCCTGTTGTCCCCGGATCATGCGGGTGGCCCTCCTCTGGACCCTCTCCATGTTGTCCACATCCCTCCTGAAATGGGGCGCACAGAACTGGACACAATACTCCAGCTGCGGCCTGACCAGCGTCGCATAGAGGGGGAGGATCACCTCCCTGGCTCTACTCGAGATGCACCTGTGGATGCACGACAAGGTCCGGTTAGCCCTGCCAACCATGACCTCGCATTGTCGGCCCATGTTCATCTTGGAGTCAATAATGACACCAAGATCCCTTTCCGCCTCCGTGCTCTCAAGTAGGGAGCTCCCCATCTTATAAGTGTGCTGCTGGTTCCTACTACCCAAGTGCAGCACCCTGCACTTGTCCGTATTGAAACGCATCCTGTTCCTGTCTGCCCACCCCTGTAACCTATCCAGATCCTTCTGCAATCTCTCTCTCCCTGCTAGCGTGCTCACCTCCCCCCAAATTTTGGTGTCATCAGCGAATTTAAACAGGTTGCTTTCCACCCCAGCATCAAGATCGCTGATGAAGAAATTGAACAGCGCAGGCCCCAGGACCGAGCCCTGGGGGACTCCACTACCCACCTCCCCCCAAGTCGAGTATGATCCATCCACCACCACCCTCTGAGTGCGACCCTTCAGCCAATCTGCAATCCATCTGACTGTGTAGGCATCTATGCCACAGTCGCCTAGTTTATTAATTAGGATGGGGTGAGAGACGGTGTCAAAGGCCTTACTGAAGTCCAGAAAGACTACATCCACCGCGACACCTGCGTCCATGGCCTTTGTGACCTGATCATAAAAGGCAATCAGGTTGGTCTGACATGATCTCCCCCTAATAAATCCATGCTGATTGCCCCTGAGCATCATTTCTGATGCTGGCCCGTCACAAATGTGCTCCTTGATGATCTTCTCAAAGAGTTTCCCCAGGATTGAGGTAAGACTGACGGGCCTATAGTTGCCCGGGTCCTCCCTTTTCCCTTTCTTGAAGATGGGGACCACATTAGCTACCTTCCAAAGTCTTTACACACTTTGAATTTTTGTACTTTGTTATCATAGCAAGTTTAGTCTTCTGTAGAGGTAACTGTTTTTAATTTGCTCTGTGAGTAAGAATTAGTCCAGAATACAATTTTCTACTCTTGGTCCCATTCTGAATGCCCTCCTTTTTGTCTACATGCTTTCACTAGTGAAGAGTTGAGACCTAAGTACAGTATCCTAGATGTGATCATGGTACAGATGCTTAGAAATAGAACATCACACCCCTGATCCATGATGTCACAGTACATTGGATGTTGTACTCTTGTGAAAATCTGGCCTTTATTTAGGTGCCTAAATTACTCTCGAAAATTTGTCCCACTTATTTTGTGTTAGGGTTAGAGTTTAGGGTTAGGGAAAAAAATCTGGCCCTGAGCTCTTATATGCAGTCCACAATGGCATTCACATCTTTTCCTACCACTTCACACTGTGAGTTCATACTTAAGATATTTTCAGTCCTCCCTGCATTACTACTTTCTAAGTGTCTCTTTCTTGTTACATGTTTGTGTTGCATGTTTTGGGCAGTTTTCTCCACAGGTATTAGCCCACGTTCATCCTACTGTTATTTCTTGGCCATTTTTTTCACCATTTCTATGTCCCTTTGTATTATTTCTCTGTTCCTGTGAGTTTCTTTGAAAACCTTAGATTCTTTACCTCATCTCCCATGCAGCTGCATAAGACAAAGCGCCATATAAAAGTGAGAGTTCCTTCTATAGACTCTGGCCCTGTTTCATCTGTTCCTGTCTATCATTGCTTTCAAATCATAATCCTGTTCAGTCAATATACCAACAGTTATATCCAAGGGACTTCAAATTAATATCGTAAATAAGATTTCAGGAGAGACTGATTCAAATCCTTTACTACAATCCAGATATATTAGATCTAGTATGTTCTCTTCAGGATGCAGCAGCAGAGCAGTTAAGGCATCTCACAATAACTCTGTAGTTATATACATACACTATATGTATAAGTGATCTGAAGAAGGATACTTGATGCCTGAAAGTTTGTCCAACAGTTCTCCCAACTATAAAGTTGTTCTAATAAAAGATATCACTAAAAATAACTCTTGAATAACTCTATAGGCATACATTCAAGCTTTATTCAAACTCATGCCAAAGTTCAGCTGCAGTCAACTTAGCTGTAAAGGGGCACCTGGTCATTCTGGCTGGGAAGCCACAGGCAGATCAATGTGATGCTAACCACATCACTTCCTAGTGTGCTGTGGAAGGTGGCATGATTAACCATGTTTGCAGAATGGGCCACCAAACTCAAATGGACCTTTGATATTCTCTACCTGTTAATCTTGTAATTCTGTCAATAAAGCAATTAAGTTTGTCAGACATTACTTGCCCTGTCCACATAAATCCACACCTCTCATTGTACCTGCAATGTACATTTTTCCCCCTTAATATTTTTCTATTGTGTTACCAAGAGTTAAAAGTGATTAAAAGTGAAGGTAATCCACTGAAAAAGTTTGAGTTGGCATTATCTGACCCCAGCTCTGAAGAGTGGGACCATACTCAACTTTTCCCACAGTCCTTTGAAACAGTTCAGTTTTTCTGTAATGCTTCAAAAATAGTTGTTAGAGGATATATGCATTAATTAGCATAATTCTCCCAAAGTGGCCAGTAATTTATATGATTTTGTATAAGTTCCCATTTTCTGAGTGTTCTCTCATCTGTTATTTTAATCAATTGCTGTATTTAAAAGGATTTCATTGCTTGCTATTGGCTCAGTCATGGCTTTAAGTCACATCCTGTAGAAAGACAAGACCCAAAGTGAGTTCCTGGAAGCACTGTGTATCAGGGACGGTGGAAAATAAGATTCAAAGGGCAACTGGGGACAGATGCACACAAAGCAATCAGAAGTCCAAGATGTGCACTGCTCTGTTACCTACTGAAGTAACAAAAATTCTGTACTGGAATCATAACCCTGTAATTGAAAAGCATATGTGGTCTTTTTAATATGAAGTAAGACAACATATAAATCCCAACCCTGAGCCACTGTAGATCTACTGCAGAATCACTGCAGATTTCCTGGTGATTTCTGCTCTTCTTCCTTTTCTAATACTTCTATATTAGACCAATTTTCCTCAGGCCAGAGGAGCTCCTGCAAACAAGATTAAGAATACAAAGAATATAAGGTAATCGCTTCCTTCTATTAGGTTTTGTCTTGCAGGGAAAGTTGAAAATATGTCTGGGGTTTCCACAAAACCTTTGTCTTTGCTCCTCAGGGGCTCTATTTTCCTTCGCCATTCCATGGATATGGCAGACACTCCCACTTGGTTTGTCTTCGAAGTACTGGAAATCTCAAGAAAGCTGGGAATGGTCAGGAAACCATCCAAAGAGGCCTTTTGTCCCTGCCCTGCAGTCATACACTTCCTCAGTCTCCTCAAACCCATAGGTCCAGCAGACCTGCCAAGCCATGGCCTCCCCTTCTTTTTAGGCATCCAAACATACCCCATGAGAGGGTGTGGGACAAAGGATATGTAGGTCAGATAATGCTGACTCAGACTTCTTCAGTGATTACATTCAGCAAATATATAGCATTCAATAGTTGGCACTCTTCTCTCTGAATTAATGCTTAAGTGCCCCAGCAAGGTATACAAGTCACTGTGCTATTGGAGGTATCATCTTCCAGATAAGGCAAAAAACGGAGGTCCTGCCAACTTATAATAAAGATGTGTGACCCCCTCCTTTCCTTTGTTTACACAAGAAGGGAGCAAAACCTTGTGTTCTGGTCAAATTCCAGATTAGATAACTCAGTTCTTCCTGCATTCATCTCTGCTGCAGTTTTAATCAGATAAGTGATCTTCACCTACTTTCCTAAATTCATGTCTAAGATTGTCGTGTAGTGTGAAATGGCTGCCGTATTCTGCTTCAGAACTGGCTGCTTTTTTGTGATGAGCTGACACACATAGATCCTGACTGGGCAAAGTTTTTAAGGTGGTCTGGGATTCTGTAAATACACATCCTCATGCTTACTAGTGAAAGCTGCTCATTTAGTAGCAGTAATGGTAGGGGATTTAATACCTGTGGAAAATTGATATATTTTTCTCCCTGCTCACTGCCTTTATCAAGACTATTTGAATGCATATCTTTTTGCAAAGCTGTTACCTATGATACATGATTTTCATGGGAATTTTATTTTTCCACGGAGTTACTTTGTTGAGCTTCATCTGATACAATTGTTTTGTGGGAAAAATGCATTGCTACGTCATTATATAAACTGTGACTTTTATGTAAGCCTGAAAGAGTTAGATGTTTAATTCTAACTCAGTTTCAAGGGATTTAAGAGCCATTTGGAAAAGAGAAGCCACACGCATAAGAATTTTGTTCAGTGATTTGCCTCACTTTTCCTTACTATGTTTGTGTTGGGTGTTTGGCAAATATATCTGTCTTTTCTTTAAAAAGGAAATACTATGGATTTGCATTTTTCTGTAGTACTGAAATGGTAACAATGATGAGAATTTAGATTATATTATTGCCTAAAAGCCCCATTTGGCATTGGGATTCCAATGTGGGAGGTAACATTCAAACACATGTTGAAAGATGCCTCCTAACTCAAACAGCTGATAGTGGAGAACTGTACATGGAAAAAAAGAAAGGATGGAGGAGCACAGAAGCTGAGAGACAAGTGTCCTTTCAAGCCAGTGGCAGAGCCAAGCATAGAACCCAGGTTCCTAACTGCCAGGCTAGCATCCTGCCAGACCCAGTTGCATCTTTCTAAAACTTCTGTTAAACCCTGTTCCTTATTTGACTTTCAGTTGGTTGACCCATAGAAACTGTAGTTTTGGTGGGATTCAGTAGGGAGCAAGGGTCAACTTACATACTACAAACTGTAGGACTGGGGCTTTTATGTGATAAAAATATTAATGATGAGCCTGATTTTGCAGAAGAGTAGCTTGACCCAGAGTGGTCTTTTGAGTTTGAAGGCACCATTTGTATGAATGAAGTTGTTTTTCTCGAGGAGTGTAAATAATTGGTTCTCATACAAGTTCACAACAGGAAGGGTTTTATTACATTAGTAATCAACATTAGATAATTAAATAATTGGAAACATTTCCCATTATAGTTTCATAGTTGGTAGGGTCGGAAGGGACCTGAGCAGATCATCAAGTCCAACCCACTGCCATGGCAGGAAAAAGTACTGGGGTCAAACGACCCCAGCAAGGTGTTCGTTGTTACCAAATTTGCCCATTACTTTGGGGTGTGCTCATTTATTAGGGATAGTTTCTAGGGTCTTGGTGATTCTGTCAATGTGCTGCTTGTGTTACTATACGGACCTGTATTTCTCCCTTCTGCAAGCCCTCACCCCCAGAGGAGCTATCTTGCAGGACTCAATCTCAATGGGACTGGGTTCCTCCAGTCACCAAATCAGTCATACACACAAACACACACAAATTAACGTGACACGCCTGACCTGGCCGGGCTGATCAGCATGGACAGGCTGACACCCTCATATGCCAAGAATTAGTTCATAAGAGCAACAATAAAATGCAGTCAGACACAAGCACACAGGTAAACAGAATCCCTCTGAATCCGGCTGGGTGTCCAGCTGACACCCTCATGGGCCAGCATTCAGTTCATAAGGGCACGTCTGAGTCAAACTGGGTCAATCAGCCTGTACAAGCTGATCCCCTTATGTGTTTCAAACTCAGCACGTCCCAATCTTTGGCCTCTTGATGAGCAGACCCCACAATAATTTGGGCTTCACAGGGATCTTTAGCATAGGTAAAAGAAGCGTTGCTGCAGAGCACGGGAGGAAAGAGAAGCAGAGAAGGAAAAATATACCCAATTACTACCAGTTTGACTATAAAAGTTATTTATTGCTAAGCATATGAAATATATAATAGTACTAGTAGTAATAGACATGCAAAAGAAAAACAAACACCAACAATGACAATACTACCCTGGTTTCACTAAGTATTTGGGGAAACTTAGCTCAAGCTTAACTGATACAGTTCAGGTTCAGAAGTTTATGCCTAGAAAGAAGACAGAGAACGCTGGGATCTCACCTAGTCCACGGTACTCAGGCTGCAAAGCTGACAGGCACAGTCCGTAGCACAATCCTTGAAGAGAGAGATGATCTGTTCTTCCAGCGTCCCAAGAACGACAGGGGATGGTGTCAGCACAGGGGTTTTCTTCTTCTCCTTCTTTCCTCCTGCTTCTACTTCTTTTCCTTCCTTTTCCTCTTCCTCTTCTCCCTCTAGCAGCACACACACTTACAGATTTTTATACCCTCAGTTTAGCTGCTTCGAAGCACCCTCAGTAGTGTAAATCATTGTCTTTTCTATTGACAAGGGGTTATCTGGTTTGGACCATCTCAGGAAACTGATTGATAATCAGGAAACACTTAAGATTAGGGAGTAACCCAAATACTTGGGAGCCAGCTTGAGATTCCTATGGGTGGCAGATATACTGATGGGATATCTCATGGTTTCTTCAGGAACAATAGATAGCTTGCAGCATCAGGATTTTGGATTTTTACTTGTTGTGCACAAGCCTCAGCTTAGCATGACTTTTCCAGATCTTACTATAGTCTTTTAACAGACTTAAAACAATTATTGGGGTGCTCATAACCTTTTGTGGAGAGGACTCCCACCAGTCGTCTCGGGAAAGATATGACAACACCTGGGATTAGGGCTCCAGCAGGCTGGATGCTGTGATGAACCCTTAACCATTGTTCAAATGTTGCCCATACCCCCTCTGACTCGGTCTCTTGCCTCAGCATTCCCTAACCCGGCAACCGAGTTTTAGTCAATCAAGTTTAAATAGGCCTCCCATAGTGGGACCGGGGAATGTACGGCCCGAGATGCCTATTAAACTTAGAGCTGTGTGTGTGTGTCTGGGGGGGAAAAGTCCTTAGCAAATCCAGATTAGAACTGGTCTGATAAATGCTGAGCTGGGTGTGTGTGAACATGGGTTGATTAACATTGGAAGCACAGATTCCCCATCATGCAGCGCTCTCCTGCTTCTCTGGTCCCAGAATTCACTGCAGTCTCTGCTTCAGGCTTTCTGTTTTCCATCTCTCATGTAAATGAGACCTAGGGCAGTTGATTCACTCGTCACCCTTATCTGGTGAGGGTCTTAGGTGCGTCTCTCACTGCATCTTAATCAGTTTCGTTTAGGTAGAGGAGGGGAGGGAGGGGGGGGTGAGTCCTTTGTGAGTCAGACAGACTGCATCCTGTGCCAGGGTTGCCCAAGAATACAGAGCTGAGGCATAACATCGTCTAACCTCCTCTTAAAGACCCCCAGGGTAGGAGCCAGCACCACCTCACTTGGAAGTTGGTTCCAGATCCTAGCCGCCCTGACTCTGAAGTAGCACCTCCTGATGTCTAGTCTGAATCTACTCTCTGCCAGCTTGTGACCGTTATTTCTGGTCACTCCTGGTAGTGCTCAGGGGAACAGGGACTCCCCCAGTGCCTGCTGGTCCCCTCTGACTAGTTTGTAACAGGCCACTAGATCGCCCCTCAGCCTTCTCTTGTGGAGGCTGAACAGGTTCAGGTCCCTTAGCCTCTCCTCGTAGGGCCTGCCCTGCTGCCCCGTGCTCATGTGGGTGGCCCTCCTCTGAACCCTCTCAATGCTGTCCTCTCTGTGTTTAATTATACCTCTCTGTGTTTAATGGAGAACCAGTAAATATGTTCCTTTATTTGCAATACACAATAAAACATTTACACTGAGCTTTCACATTTCCAAGCAGGATACTAGCTTCAATAAGATTATATTTTAATGTTATAATTGATGATTGCAGCTACAATATAAAATCATTTGGGTTAAAGAAAGCTTTTGAGTAGATGTTCAAATACCACTATGAAAACCATAAATGCTTAATTTAACTACAAGACAGGCAGGCAAAAGAAAAGAGATTCAACTACTCCATTCCCTCTGCTCTTTTTCATAAGACCGTGGTTTATTGCATTATCCTTAAACCACTCTTCATAGATAGTCACAGGTGAGTCTCAGACAGTGGTTCTCAATTTTTTAGTCTCAAGGTACCCCTTTTTAGCAACCACTCACCCCTGCAAAAATGCCAACTCTTAGTTTTCACTTAGTTTTTGTTTCGTTTTGTTTTTACTTTTTTTTTAACTATGGAAAAACAATAGAGAAAATATTCCATTGCAAAGAAGTCAGAAAGACCACAACAGATAAGAATGTTTCTGACACTGTGGATACATATTCAAAATCTCTGGGTTTATCTTGTGAATTACTTGTAGGTGTTTGCAGACCTAACGGTGCTAATGTTACATGACACCCTTAAAACGATTTTCCAGAACCCTGCAGGTACTGGGTGCTTAACTGTTGAAAGAAGCTGCCAAGGTACCTACTGGCTTCTCCATCTCATGAAGTCTTGAAATCACGATAGGATTGCCTTTCCTAAAGAAAGCAACAGAGCTCAGTGTAGGAGTAACTGGATGAAATTCTGTGTCTTGTATTATTCAGAATATCTGATTCTATGATTTAATGGTCTCTTGTGGCCTTAAAAATCTCATTCACTAATGTAACTTGGAAAACTCACTACTGACGATTCCATGACTCTTCCTGGTGATATTTTTCCTTGCCATGCCTGGGCTGATGCCTTATTCTCACTGTCCATACAAGCTGACTAGTGAGAATGTGCCTTTGTGTATTTAATAAGTAGGCACTAACTAATAACTATGGCTTGCCCTCAATCTTCTCTGCTCCAGGCAGAGTGTGTCTGCTTCTCTTAACAAAAATAACCTACAAATGGACCTTTGTCATCAGCTTCAGAGTCAGATTGATTTGGCCTATTATATAGACTAGAATCACATAGTTAAGTGGATACTCTGGCATCTATAGCACCAAGTAGATTAAAAGCTGGTTTCAAAATGGCAGCTCCTGAGTGCAATAGAGTTAGCATAACAGCTCCTATCCAGCTACTAACCACAGCATAGGGATATAGCCTAGGATCTGCTACATCTATGATTGTGATTCCCAGCTGCAATAACAGTTCCTTCATTCCAGAGGTTGCTCTATCTTGTGCAGCCTCTGGAACCCTGGAGTTGCAAAGCCACTTTACTGCCACATTTGTCTGCCCTTAGCAGCCCAGATTTATCATGAATTTGATATGGATGTAACTCCAAAGCTCAAAAGTGAAGAAAGAGGTGGAACTTTGGCTCTGTGCCATTCTTACTCATATCCCGGGTGCTACTCAGCTCAGTAGAGCTGGGTGTCAAACTGCTGCTGATTTATATTAGCAACAAATTACTACTTTCATGGACCAAAGGGGAAGGATAAAGGGAATTATGCCTCACAGGGTGGTTTCCAGGCTCAGTGTTACCAAGGATGGCCTAGTGCTGCCAGGGTGGTGCAACTTTCACACCAGCCCTTGCTAATATCTCTGTCCAACAGTACAGCCTAGCCCTAAAACTACTAAAAACAAATTGTTAGTCATTAGAAAGTCTGCTGTTTGTTCTACGTTTACAAGGATGCTCCTAGTGTGTGATTGGGGTCATCACCTGTATCAGAAGATCAGCTAAGCAAATAATCTACTTGGCAATATAGCTTCTCTTCTTGCTCATGAAATGCCTGTGAGCAGATCATATTTTCCTTGAATTATAAATTCTATTTATTAAGCAGAGATTCTTTTTATATACATAAGCAAGGGGTAGATGCTTTGGTGGAGAAATGGTTAGTGCAAGCATCCAAGTCAGGAGAAACCAAGACTGGAGTCAGAGGCTGAGACAGGGCTTAAAAGCCACACACCCAAAACAGAAATCGAGTCAGAAGCAGAGGTCAGGAATCAGGGGGGAAGCTGAGGGCTGGGCAGAAGCACGGCCCAAGGCAGCAGCTGAGAAACCACACTTGGAGGCACATAGGAACCAGGCTTTTTGCAGGTTTGTGAAGCCTGCCAACACTGAGCAGCCAACTTTCCTTTAGCTGTTGCTTCATTTTATGTGGAACTGCTGGCTTCAGCAACCAATCAGATTGCAAGGTGGTATCAGTCACCCAATTGTTGCTTAAACCAGCCCCAGCTGTGGCTAATGGCTAGGCCCTTACAATTCTTTTCTTGTATGAAATGATTGTGAACAATTCACTGCATGTGCTTACTAATAAACTAAGCTTTGTGTCCAGTCCCTATAGATGGGACTGGACACATATCACATAGGAGAGTATCTGTTCATGCATTGGACAAACGTAGCTCTTGCTCTGTTGGATAGATTCCAGGAGGAATCAACCACCTTCCTTTTTTAACTCTCAACTCATTTGTTTGCTATTCTTTAAATTAACTTGGCAATTTGGATACCATATGCTTACAGAGATAAGTATTACTAAGAAGGCTCAAAGAGTTTGGCTGACAATACCCTTTGAGTAGAGTAACCATAAATTAATGTTGTACCTTCTTGCCTTCGCTATGACCACTGGCATTTACAGGCCAAGGATCATAAGACATGCAATCAGCAGGCATAATTTTATGCAGATCAGGCTTGCACCTAGGACACAGAGGATCTCTAGCCATCATACAAATATCTAAATCCACTCTAATCAGAGATGGGTATTTGGCAAAACACACAGTTGCTGGTTCTTTTGTTAGTCTTTGCCTTATCAAAGACCCAGTTAAGTTAAATTTCTATTGGAGACAGTAGAATTATACACAGTATGAATTTGTCCCCAATACCTTCAACCAAGCAACTTAAAACTATGCCTATAGGGACCTGATCCCACTATAATTGACTTCAATGTTGTCTTTTTTGTTTATTAAATCATTCTCATAGTTTTTACTAACACAGAAACTTGATGGAGCTTAAATTTTTCCACGTCTTCTAGTTTTTCTTTATTAAGGTTCCCCATCACTGTAGTATCAAGTGTTCTGCTTTGCTTGATCAAAGAGACTATTTAGATTTTATCATGTTATTTAGGAATCAGACCTGGGAAGAAGTGCTGCTACTCTAGCTAAACATCACCCCAAGTCCCCGACACTATTGTAGGAATGTATCTTTTCTAGCACAGCTGAGTGTTTCTGCTCTAATGTTCAACAGTGAAATTTCAGTTGTGAACTTTGTAGGGTAAGGACCTTGTCTGTTTACCTTTAACACCCTGCTGAGTTACTACAGAATAAAAAACAATGTTGACATTTCACTCTGAATATCATAACACCTCACATGGCAGAGGAGAAAGATAGTAGCTTATACCTCCTATAAGATGGTGGACCAAATTATTGTCTCACTTATATTGCTGCAATTCTGAACACCCTCAATGATTTCCTTAATTTGACCTACCTGTGGACTCACACAGACTTTGCATTAGGTTACCCCTGGATGTTGTTTTCACAGTTAGAAATGCTAGAAACTTTATTATTTTATACCAAAGCTTAAAGTCTTCAGAGGATGAGGGGGCTTCCAGGGAAAGTGCTTCTGTGGCACACAGCAGTAAGCAATAGTTTAATTCAACCATGCTGTAGTAGTCATAGTCATTTATCAAGCCTTCCTTCAGTGTTTTCTCCAGACAGAACACCCCCAGCTCTCTTCAGCTCTCCTAATAGATTTTCATTTGTTTTGTTCTTCTTTAAAAAGAAGAGAGTCTCTCTGTTCCTTGCTTTATTCATATGGTGCCCAACACTGACTGCAGAACTATCATATATATCTGTGACAAGGTTGGAGGCAGATGAGAAGAGGTCAGGTAGAAAAGCTTTATCAGGAAAAAAGCTTTTAAAGTGTTTTACAAATATGACCAGACTGCGAATCCTTCTCATCTCTTGATCTCACTTTTTCCACATATGACATTCCTGTGAATGCAAACAAAATGCACTTTGCTCTTATGTGGAACTACTCAAATGTTTATAATTTAGACCTCAGTTCCATCTGTCTGCCTTATAAGTACTTTTCTATTCACTTAGCCAGCTGCTGAGGTCTTTAGTCAATTAGAGTTTATACTGGGAGCAGGCAAAATATGCCCCATGGGCCACATCCAGAATGCCAAGCAATTTCATCTAGCCTGTGGGCAGGTGCCTAGCATTTCACTGTATCCAGCCAGGCCCTAGGCTGCCCCTGCTGTGCTTCCATGGGGGCAAGCTCCACTCACTCCTGCGGGATGGGCCTGACCCTGGCCCGCATGTAGGGAAGCAGTGGCAGGCAGGGAAGTGGTAGCGGTGGCAGTGATGGGGTGGGGAGTGGTGGTGGTAGAAGTGGGAGGGTGGAAGAAGGGGAAGGTAGGGAGACAGGCTGGAAGGTGGGGGGACATGCTGGAAGCAGCAGGAGAAGGGTGGCAGCAGCAGTGGGGAGGGGCAGAGGAACTGGTGGTGATGGTGGGGGGGGAGAGGTGGGGACAGCAGAGACAGAAGTGGATGGGGGAGAGTGGTGGATGGGGGAGAGTGGTGGCAGTGGTAGGGGAGAGCAAAGTGGCAGCTGGGCAAGAGTGCAAGGCCTCCACAATATACAAAGTAAGATTTCATTTTAAGCTATTAGGCAATCACTTCTATATACATGACACAAACACACACAAATCAGGACAATTTTTTTTTAAATAAAGTTAAAATATGGTATTACTTTGATGTTTAATTTTTAGTATATAATTTGTTTTTTTTCCAGTTCCAAGATGGCAAACCCCCTTCCCAAACGGAGTACTTCTGGGGACAAGGGAAGGGACTTCCAGTGGCAAAGATCAGGGATTAGGGGGCAGGATTTCCATTCCCAAGATGGTGACCAGGGGGTGGGGCTACCCTTGCGGCCCTCAACAGCTCACCAAAACAGCCCACCCCTGGTTTATACTATCTCCTAATGGAGGTCACAAAGAATCTTTGTGATTTGACCCAATATTTGTACATTAGCCTATCAATCCCTTAACCTTTATAGCATTCTTAATGCTACTTATTGTAATGATTTCAGTCCATTTCTCTAATTCAGTGAGATCATATAATATTTTAAACCTGTCTTGTACAATATAAGTAAGTTAAACTTGAGGTAATTGACATGAATTTAAAGAATGAAAAATTAGGCTGAATATCTAGCAATCTTTCTAAAGAAAAGATCTGCTAGAATGTGTAAAGGTTTCCCAGTAGAATTGGCAGAAGTCCCATTAATGCAGACATTTGAACCTAAAATGGAAAACCACCAGGTAACATATTGTAAGGAAGGATTGCACTATACAAGAAGAATAGGCTAGATGAACTAAAAAGGTGCTTTCTGTCTCTCTGTTTTTACCATCATCGCAACATATCATTAAATGTCATCCTTTACATTCCATCAGCCAATTCATTTATGAAACACTGAATTAACAATAATATCAAATAATAATGAATGCAATATACAGATTGTTGCCTTTTCCAAGCATTATTACTGCTTAGACTGAGGTACATAAGAATATGAGAAGTGCCATAATAGTTCAGACCAATGGTCCATCTAGCCCACTATTATGTCTCCAAGGGTGGCAGAAATGAATGTTATAAAAGGACAGAGTTGAACCAGATATCTCTAGAGTGATCAATCCCCTTGTGAGCACTGGGTCTCGAGTAATCGGTCTCGTGCTACCTTGGCTCACGCACAGAGAGGTGTATACCCTGCAGCCTCCCGGAAAATGCCGTGCTGGTGTTCCCTCTGTGGGAAGCTTTTCCCTATCTCGCCTACCATGACTTGAATGTTTCTCAGTGGGGGAAGTGGCTATCCCAAGGATCTTCCTCGGCACAGATATCCTGGTGCTCACTAGCAGGGCTCCGCCACCCCTACACCCCATCCTCATGCCCCCTCGATGAGTTGTCCCATGCTCACAATCATGCATCTCTTCCTCCGCTAGCGTAGAGCCTCACGACTTGACATCTATTCAGGATACTGGCTTCTGAGGCCGATTGGCTTATTCCATCCTGTGTTGTGTTCGCCGGTCTTACTTGTGGGGTCCGTACTATCCTAAGAGTAGCTTACCCCGACCTTAGCTCAGTGGGCCTTCTTATGAATTTCACACCACCTCTCCCCTTCCTCAACCCCTTCTCCTACTCCTCAACCCCTTTGCTCAGGGAAACTCAAAAGAAACATACAAAAAGAAAGAACAAAAAGCAACTCCCTTCCCAGGCCTCTTACATCAGAGACCCTGGGTGCTGAGCTCTCTACAGCTTGGCTATGAGCTAACCCGTGCTTGGGTCCACTCCTCTCCTCCTTCCCCTGTCTCTATAAACTCTGGGCTATGTTGCTCCTCTGCTCCCTGGAACGTTCCTATCTGGAGGCTTCTCTGTTCCCTGCTGGGTGGCTGGGTCTCCCTCACACTCAGGATCGACACCTGAGTTCTGGGCAGTCCCTCTGGCTGCTTCTGCTGGAGCTCTCTCACCAGGTAGAGCTCCTCCTCCTCCCTCCATCCCTTGCTACTCCCACCTGTGGTGATGATTCCTGTGCATTCTCCACTGTTTCCTCTGCTGCTTAAACTCTTTCAGGCTGGTAGAGCCACTTCCCGCTTGCCTCTGGCACTGGTAGTCTGATCCTGGCCGCTGTTGCCGCAGCGGGTGTCAGGAGCCTCCTTTGGCTCCCCTTTCACCGCTCTTTATTCCCATTGATAATCCCTGAAGGGACCTGATGTCTCCACACTCCCCGGGTCCTTCTTTTCCTCCCTTTCTCCTCATCCGTCCGGCTCTTTTATTCCTGCCAGACGGGGATTCCTTGTGACGTCATTGGCCGGCCTCAGCTGAATAAAAATGTGGCTAATGAACCGTGCGGGATTCTCCCTTTGTTTCTGTTGTGTTGTGCCTCCTATTGAAGGTAAGTAGTTTTTCCTTGTTTTTGTCCAGGGTCCTTCCCCCCATTCTCTCCCGAGACACCCCTATTCAGTATCCTCCCTGGCATCCAACATTATTGGTTTTGAGATGCTAGAGGAAACATCTCCAACAATTCTGTTCAATAGCCATTAATAGATCTATCATCCATGAATTTATCCAATCCCTTGCTGAACCTAGTTATACTATCTGTCTCCACCACCTCCTGTGGCAATGAATTCCATAAGCTAACTACACGTTGCATAAAAAGTACTTTCTCTGGTTAGTTTTAAACCTGTCACTGACTAATTTCAGCAGATGCCCCCTCATTCTAGTGTAACAGACTCTAACAGAAGGGATACTCATTCGTGGACTGTGTCCTGAGGTGAGCTGAAACCAGGATGGGTTGGCAGCCAAGATCTGGTCCAGGGGGTTGGTCATTGGGGACAGCCAGGGAGCTAAGGGAGGGACAAGCTGCTATGGGAAGACTTCAGGGATCTTGCTGGAGCAGTGAGTGTGGGAGGCTGCAGGAGCTGAGCCACCTGTCACATGAATGAGAGAAGCAAGCAGAGCCCAGAGGTGAGCCCTGGGGAAGCACCTGGAGCTGGGAGTTGGTGAGTGGGCATAGCACTCTCCCCTTGTTGTGGACCCTCATGTAGGGGACCCTGAGGGGAGACCAGCCTCAGCTAACAAGACTGTAGCTGAGGGCAACAGGGGGGAGTGCACTAGAGAAGCCCTAACTCTAAGTGTCAAAGAGGGCCCTGGGAGTGAGCAACCAGCCCTGTCAGAGGAGCAGAAAGGGGTAGCATGGAGAGGAGGTTGTTTATGCATTACATGAGGCCGAGCAAAGGCACCTGCCATCATCAGGTGTAGAGCCCCGGGGCCATCAAAGGAGATCCCATCGCACCCACACCTGACTGATTACACTTGCCTGAACTAAGGTGACTTCAAGACAACAGTAGTCAACTGAAAGACTGTTATTTTGGGTGTCTACAACAGTCCTACCAACACTGTATCATTTTTACAAAAGAGGGGATGTCCCTGTTTTGTTTCTTTTTGGTTTTGAACACATGTAAGGTTGCCTTACTGTATGGGGAATAGACCTACTGGCACTCTACCAGGCGTGTGAACACTTACCTATACATGTACATATTATGGCTGTGTGAAATGGCAGCTTTCAACTTGTGTTTTGAAGTTTCAATGGAAAAGCATTTCATTTTGAATTTTGTTTCTATTCGAAACCACTGTTCTGTTCCATTTCAACGAAACAGTTTCGTTGTTTCAATGCTGTTTCAACGTTTCGCCCATAAGTTATAATGGGGAAGCTTGAAACAGCCTATAACTTTGTCATTTCTGGCCTGATATGGATGAATCCTGCTGGAATGGTAGCCCCTTCTGAGGGCATGAAGCCTTTCAAGTTTCAAGGAGATAGGTGCAGGGGTTTGGGGGAAACTGCACCTCAAACTGCTGACAAGCAAAACTCGTGTTACATGTGTATATTAAACTACAGCAGGGTGAAAACTGCAGGGATGGTGGCCCCTGATGAGGCCACAAAGCCTTCCAGCTTTCAAGGATATAGGTACAGGGGGAGTCTGGCTTCTGGGGCCCTGCACCTCTGGCTGCTAACAGGCAAACTTGTGATATGGGTGCTTGTGGGAATGTGTCTGTCTTGGGGCACAGGGGGGTGAAAACGGCAGACCTGCTAGGCCCTGCTGTGACCATGAAGCCTGCCAGCTGTCAAGGAGATAGGTGCATGGGCTTCTGGAGCCCAGCATCTCTGGCTGCTGACAGGCAAAACTCATGACATGGGTGGGTGACAGTGTGTGTGTCTTGAGGTGCGTCTTCACTGGTGCTGGGGCATCTACACAACATGGTAGTGTGCCCCAATGAGGCTCCTCCTCCCCTACAGCCTCACCATAGTCCGCCACTTTACATGACAACAGATATAAAATAACTTAGTGAATGAGCAACACTAGCACAGTTGCACCAGCAGCATCTCTGGTAGCCTAGCCAAGATATCACAGAGCCCTTCTTTCCTCTCAGGTAGGAGCTGCTTCTTCTCCAGTGTGCGTGTTAAGGTGCGACCTCACTGACACTGGGGCCTCTACACAACATGGTACTGTGCCCCAATGAGGTCTCCTTGTCCCCTACAGCCTCAGTCCAGTCCACCACTTTACATGGCAACAGGTAAAATAATGACTTAGTGCACCGCAGTGCAGTAGCACCAGCAGCATCTTAAGCAGCCAAACTGTCACAGAGCCTTTCTTTTTATAAAAGAATCAAAAGCAAGAAGTAAAGGTGTTGTGTTGGATATATGTTACTCATGATGTGTGATGACTTATCTTGTGTTTTTATGTTTATATGTTTATTATGGAAAAACCCCAGAATAGTTAGAGAAACATATCTTAGGAAGCTTTCAGGTTGAAAACCCTTTGTCAGACTGAGGAAGCATCTGCAGTTGGTGTGTCTGCTGGTCCTGGATGGAAGGAATAGTAAAGAAACCAGAGGCTCGCCTGGCACGCAATGCAGGCAAGAAAGCTAGTCAGTGAAAATGGAAATGGAAGTGTCAGGGGGTGAGGGACAGGCTGGGGTGGGAAGGGGGAGAAGGGGGATGTAACACCACAGGTAAAAGTGCAGAGGTACCTGGGAAGTCAGATGTCCAGCAGGTTACAGTGTGTCAGAATTCCACTGTCTATATTGAGTCCATGAGTTTCTGTACCTAGGAGGCTGATGAAGTGAAGTTCATTGACCCGGCTGTAAAAAGTGGTTTGTAAATTCAAACAAGCACCTAACCACATCACCAGAACTCAAGCCAACTTTCTACAGCTCAAAACACAAAACCTGCCAACTATCTCCAGTACCCCCACAAACTGCACACCAAAATCAAAGACAACAATACCCAACTAACTTTGGGGGCACATTCCTCACCAAAAAAACACTCTGCCTCCAGTCTCTCAGGCCTGATCCGGAGAAGTCATGGAGGGGATGCAGTCTTGAACACAGGCAATAGCACTGGCAATGGCACTACTCCCTTCTCCTTGCTTGCTTCTCCTTTTAGCTGGAGGAAAGAGGCTGTATCTCAGTTTGGTGGGGGGTAGGGGGAACTTACAGTTCTCCCTCTACCCCCTCTTCTGCCCTTCCCTATAGGCTGGTCAGTGTGGCCACCTGCCTTTCCACCAGGCTTCATGATGTGTTTCATGTCTTCCTTTTCTACAAATATATAAATATATTCGTGTTCCTATAGAAATTAAAAAATGTAGGTGTGTGGTGCAACAAAGAAGTGTATAACAGCAATTATATGGCTTTGTCCCTATATAAATTCAAAAGTCTAGGTGCAAGAGCATTGGTACAAGGTGTGTGGTGCAAATAAGAAATGTATAACAGCAACTATATATGCCTTTGTCCCTCTATAAATTCAAAAGTGTAGGTACAAGAGCGTAGGTAGGTATGTGGTGCAAATAAGAAATGTATAACACCAAATAGAAATATGGCTTTGTCCATATATAAATTCTATAATGTATGATGTATGCTACAAAGCTTTAGATGTATAGAAACAAAATATAAATATATTTCCCTTTCTTTATAAATTAAGTTCTGTAGTAATCCCATCCAATATAATTAAAGAATTCAAAAGAATAAATCAATGAATGTAATAATAAAATAAAAGAGCCTTGAAGAAAAAGGTATTCTGAATCTGAAATCCCTCTTACTAGCAAGCAGAAAATCCTTTAAAAGATCAGGGCTGCTAGGCTAGCCGTAGTTGTCTAATGCTAAGCTGCTGGAACGCACAGCTCAGTACAACTGATACCAAGGCAGAAAGCAGCACAGTTCAAACAATGCTGCCTTTTATGCAGTTTTTCCATCCCTCCCTCAGAGCACTGGGATTGGAAGGGACCTCAGGGAAGGAGACAGTCACTGGCTAGCTACACTGTCAATAATGAGAGCACTCCTTCCCCCACCCCTTCCCTCTCTTCCCCCTGCCTCTCCTTACTTTCGTTTCTGTTTCTCTGCAGGCAAGCCCAGCTTGAGCTTCGAAACTTAAAGTGTTTTGAAAATTTCAAAATGTTTCGACTTGCCTCATTTCGTTTGGAAGTTGTTTCAAAGCTCTCTGTTTCATTTTGATTTTGATGTTTTGAGCTCGAAATGAGTTGAAACAGCATTGAAACGAAATTGCCGGCAAAATTTCGCACAGCCCTAGTATATATGTTGTTACAAAAGTTATATATATTTATAAGCATTGAGTTCATTAGTATTATTCTATAAGTTAATTGGGTTATGAATTAAACCTTAGAATAGCTAGCAGTGTGTGTATATTAATATAAATGTATATATGTAAATAATTATAAATTAATAAGTATCTATATATATTGAAAATAATAAATATTGTAAATAGTTACCTGTTCAGGTATTAGTTGCATTAGTATTCTGGCATTTGGTGAACAACAGTTCCCTGTTCACTTGGACCATGCCCTTCATGATTTTGGATCATTTTTCCATATCTCATCTTCAGCCTTCTTGTTTCCAAACTGAAGTGTCCTAGCCATTTTAGTCTTCCCTGGTATAACAACTGTGCCACGCCCCTGAACCTTTTGGTTGATCTTCTCTGTACCTTTTCTAATTCTACTATGTCCTTTTAGAGAGGTAAGGACCAGAATTGCACACAGTATTCAAGATGTGAGCACACCATGGATTTATATAGTAGCATTATGATGTTGTCCATTTTCTTTTTCAGTTCCCTTCTTAACAATGCCCAACATTTGACTGGCTTTTTTGGTTGCTGCTGCACACTAAGCTGATGTTTTTAGAGAATTATCTAGAATGACTCCAAGACCTCTTCCCTGAGTCATAACAGCTAGTTCAGAACCCAACATTGTGTACATATTGTTGAGGTTATTTTTCCCCAGGTGCATTACCTTGCACTTATCAACTTTGAAGTCCATCTGCCATTTTTTGACCACTCATTTAGCTTGGTGAGCTCTTTCTATAACTGATCTCTATCATCTTGAGATTTGACTAACCAGAATCATTTGATATCATCTGCAAACTTAGAGTTTTCACTGTGCATCCCCATTTCCAAGTCACTGATGAAAATGTTGAACAAAATAGGGCCCAGCACAGATCCCTGTAGGAACCCACTTTTGGCCTCCCTCCATCCTGAAAAGTAACCATTTAGCCTTACCCTTTGCTTCCTATCCTTTTATCAGCTCTCAATCCACAAAAGAACCTTCCCTCTAATCCCATGGCAATGCAGTTTTTTAAAAGCCTTTGGTGAGAGACTTTGTTGAATACTTTTTGAAAGTCCAAATATACTGTCAGCAAGATTTCCCTTGTCCACATGCTTGTTAATGCCTTCGAAGAACTCCAGCAGATTTGAGGCGAGATTTCCCTTTACAAAAATTATTTTGGCTCTTCCCCAGCAGATCATATTTGTCCATGTGACTGCAGATTTTATTCTTTTCTGTAGGTTCCACCAACTTACCAAGGTAGAAGTGAGACTCATTGATTTGCAGTTCCCAGGATCACCTCTGGAGCCCTTTTTCAAGGTGGATGTTCTGTTGGCAACGTGCCAGTCCTCTGCCACAGAGGCTGTTTGTTATGAAAAGTTACATACTAGTGCCAGCAGTTCTGCATTTTCACCTTTGAGTTCCTTCAGAACTCTTCTGTGAATGCGATCTTCTCCTAGTGACTTATTAGCATTTAGTTTATTGATTTATTCTAAAACTTCTATTGTGATTACTATGTGGTCCAATTCTTCAGACACATCTACTAGAAAGGATTGATTTGGCATGGGAATTTCCCTAGTGTCTTTTGTGGTAAACACCAATGCAAATAAATGTTTAAGCTTCTCTGCTATGGCTTTATCATTCCTGAGCACACGTTTTATACCTTCATTGTTTAATGGTCCCACCCATTCTCTAGTTGGCTTCCCGCTTCTGATAAGAATAAAAACTTTTAAAAGTATATCTTTAGCATCTTTTGTTAGACACTCCTCAAATTCTTTTTTTTTTTCTTTTTTGGCCTGCCAAAAAGTAAATAATAATTTACAGTTGATCTGCTAGAGTTTGTGAGCTTTCCTTTTCTTCTCATTTGAACTCACTTTCCATTTTTAGGGATGCCTTTTTGCCTTGAGTGGCCTCCTTAAACCATGAGGTATTTTACTGGTCTGCTTGGTATCCTTTTGATTCATGGTATATGGTTTCCCTGAGCCTCTAAATGTTATTTTAAACAGTTTCCAAGTTACCTGTTGGCTTTTTACATTTTTGACTGGCCCTCTAAGCTTCCTTCTAACTAGCTTCCTCATTTTTGTATAATTTCACTCAGGGTTAGGTTTAGAATTCCTTCTTCTTTTGTGGGTTCCAAGATGACTTGTTCTAGAAAACAATCATTTATCACACCCAGCAATTTTATTTTTACATCTCGCCCTGATGAGGTTTACCCAGTCTATGTGACAATAACTGAAGTCTGTCATTATTACTGCTTGTCTCATTTTAGCAGTTTCTCTAATCTTCCTGGTACTAGGCACTTTCCAAATGCTAATATATTTTTTTTAACAATGCCTTATTTATTTAGGCTCTTCTGAAAAAGTTGCCTGAAGACACTGATTCATTAGTAATTAATGGCCACATCCTATTGAAGTTTTCCTTGCATTAGGACCAAAATGTGGATTGTCAGCTTTACAAGAAAAAAAGACTATGCTCCCATTTCTCCTACCTCCCTTCCTTCCCTGCTTAGATTGAAGTTACAATCATGGAATGAGGGTTAGGGAAGCAGGTGTTGCTCATCTGTTACTTTTTCTCTATGAGATATCTTGGTTCCATCCCTTCTCTGTCTGTCCCTCACTCACCAACCAGAGCATCCAGTCAGAGTCAGAGCAGAGAAGGGACTGTCCCATGGAAAGGGACAAAGCACCTTACAGTACTCTTCTTCCAAGACACAGGGAAACCTGGGAGGGATGGTAACTCAGGGTTAGGTGTCAGATCACAATATCCCAGGGCCTACTGCAATGGTGTGGCATATGCATTCTCTCTTGATCGAGTCTCGGCCTGGAGTCAAAATCTAGCCATAATGGGAAACCACAGCATGTTTATTATTCTAGCCAATTACATATTTGTTTTATAGTAGTTCAATCTAATCTACTTTTCATTCATTTCCTCATAAGCAGGTTATGCAGAACTAGATCAAGTGTCATAGTAAACTGAAATATTATACACCACTGCACTTCCTATGTCATCTGAATTATCTGCTGAGAGAGAAAGAAATTAAGTTAGTTTGGCTTGGTAGGTTTCAGATGAATCCACAATGTCTGCTATATACCACTTTACTACCCTTCACTTGTTTAAAAATTGATTGCTTTATTAATTTTCCTAGCTCAGGGGTTGGAAAACCACTCACCTAGGATGTGTAAAAGACTGTCCTTTCTGAAGCAGTGGGTACCCATACCAAGAATATAAATTATCATTAAAATGTCTGTTTATCCCTTATGTTT
Source organism: Alligator sinensis (assembly GCF_000455745.1). Taxonomy (NCBI): domain Eukaryota; kingdom Metazoa; phylum Chordata; order Crocodylia; family Alligatoridae; genus Alligator; species Alligator sinensis. The sequence continues at coordinate 485,133 of NW_005842893.1, forward strand.
GTGAGATAATTTTCCAAATGCAAGGGTTATCTTCCTGAGTCTTCAAAGAAATACCTTCATTGCAGGGTGTTTTGGAAAAGTACCTCCCCCAAAAAATGTTAATTAAAGGGGGTTTCCTTTCACCCTCATTTAAGTTTCCAGCAAAGTAAAGTGTGTGTATGTGTGTGTGTGTGCATGCGCACATGAACACACATGCATACACATATATAAAAAAAACCCTGGAAATTAAAAAAAATGACAAATCCTGATAGTATTTTAGTTTGGGGCCACACTGTTTTTGTTTCAAGGATTTGGTTGTACTTTACATGCACTCCCTCCCTCCCTCTTTTCCCCCTCTCCTCCAAATCATTTAGTCAAACAAACTCTTTCAAATTAGTTCAGCTTCATTGGCTTTCCTTCTATTTAAGTGACAAGAGATAAAATTGATAAAACACCTGCCCAGTTTTCACTGAATTCCACAAGCAGGGAGGAGAATGGAAACTGGAGGTTGAAGGCAAGAGCAATTATCATAAACTCCTTCATTACATCAAATAAAAAGCTTGGGGAGAAGAATAATAGACCTCTAAGTTCCCTTTTTTCACCAGTTGAGACTGGGGATGGGGGACCAAATGCAATTGATAAAATTACTTCTTCCCTGTAGCTAGAAGCTTCTAATTTATCAGATACCTATCAGCCACACGCTGTTGTGAATGTTGAATCCTCTGAGCAGAAACTTAGTATGAATTCCAGACTCTTGCTCTTCTCAGAGTTGAAAAAGTAGGGAAGTTAGATCTAAACTTCTCATAAAAATAATGCTTCTGGATTTTATTTGCATCTTACTTATCCTAGATGTCTCATATTGGCCTCTGGCTAGTACAGTTTCCAAACTCTGAGCAATTATTAAACTGATTGAGCTCAATTTTGATCACTTTCACTGGATATACAGTAGTGTATAACTGTGAAACAACTAGGCTCACTGGTCCATATTTACATATGCTTCCTAGTGAACAAGTACTATATCTTTGTCCCTTACAGTTCTCTAAGATTTCATCTCTTTTTCATGAGTTCTCAGAAATAATTGCCAACTATTCACCATCACTGCTGATAAAGGCTCTAGAGTAAATGTTTATTGGGCCCAGCTCATTTGAATATGATTTGGAAAATCTTTAACCTTTTCCTTTCTCTCATTAACTACAGGCCATTTTCCATCCCTTCACCTAATGGGCAAAAAAAGGAGAAACAGCTGCCCACTTTTAGGGGCAGGAAGCTGCACAGAGAGGAAAAGGTAGCTGCATAAGATATGCCTCTCTCTTTCCATCATGGTGGTGATGAAGCCCAGTTTGCCATGGTGGAAAGGATGTGAAACAGAGAAGTGGAGGAATCTGAAGAATAACTGTGTACATATCATGTTCCTCTTAAAAATAGGAAAATGAGTGTGTAGTTCACTGGAAGATAGAGATGTTTTTCTTTCCTATGGGAGGAGTCTGCACAAGCAGGGCCACAGAAATGACAAAAATTAACACAGCAGAACAAGGACAATGTGGCACACTGACTGCATCCTTAAGGCACACTTCAGAGCATTTGGCCTTATGATTCTATTAAGTCTTCTGTAACAACTGTCTTTTCCAGTAAAGGCTGAAGAAAGTACCTGCTTTCCCTTTGGTATGTTTCTTGCTTTCTTTTGCTGCTAGGCAGTGGACCTTGCTTTGGCATCTTCTTGTTCCTGACTTGGAATTATAGAATCGTAGAACCAGAAGGGATCTGTAAGATCATCAGGTCTGGTTCCCTGCCACGGACAGGAAGTTATTGGGCTCAGACAAGCTCAACAATGTGCCTGTCCATCCTCCTCTTGAACAACTCCAAGAATGGTGACTGCACCACCTCTGCTGGGAGTGTGTTCCAGATTCCAGTGACCCTTACAGAGAAGAAGCTCTTCTTTATATCTAGCTTGAGTATATTTAGCCTCTTCCTTATATCTTATCCTCTATAAGCTTATGTCCATTGGTCCTTGTCCTCCCTTGAGGTGCCTTCTTCAAGAGTTGCTTGCCTAGATCTTGGTGTTCACCCTGATGTACTTGTAGGCAGATATCAAGTCACCTCTTAGCCTTCTCTTACTCAGACTGAACAGGCCCAATTCCCAGAGTCTCTTCTCACAGGGCCTACCCTCCATGCCCTTGACCATGCAGGTGGTCATTCTTTTTACCCTCTCAAGCTTAGCTATGTCCTTCTTGAAGTATAGTGCCCAGAACTGAACCTGAAGCCTTGCCAGTGCTGAATAGAGAGGGAGGAGCACTTCCCTTGAACTATTGGCCACACGTTGGCTGATGCACGCCAGACCTCTATTTTCTTTCTTGGTGACCTCATTGCACTGCTGGCTCATATTCATCTTCCAGTCGATCGTAACCCCAGGTCTTGTTCAGATGCTGTGCAAGCCAGTGGACCACCACCCCTTGTGTAGTTGTAGTGAGGGTTCTTCCTACCCAGATGAAGGATTTTGCACTTATTCCTGTTAAACCTCATCTTATCTTATTCTATTTCACCCATGAGTCCAGTCTGTCAAGGTCATCCTGGATCCTGACCCTATCCTCCAGTGTGCCCACATTTTCCCACAGCTTGGTATCATCCATGAATTTAATAATTGAGCTTTCTACCCCCTCATCCAAGTCATTAATGAATATATTAAAAAGCATGGGTCCAAGAACCAAACCATGGGAGACGCCACCAGAGATGGCCCTCCAGGATGTGGTCATCCCATTGACTATAACCCTCTGGGAGTGGCCTCCAAACCAGTTGTCCACCCACCTCACTATAGACTGGTCTAGTCCAGCACCCTCAAGTTTGTTTGAGAGAATCCTGTGCAAAACAGAATCAAAGGCTTTACTGAAGTCTAAGTATATCACATCCACCTCATGTCCCTTGTCCACATGGCTAGTTACCTGGTTGTAGAAGGACACAAGGTTTGTCAGGCATGATCTACCCTCAACAAAGCCATGCTGATTGCTTCTTAACACCCCGTCCATTTCCAGTTTGCAAATAATGGCCTCCTTACTAAATTTTTCAAAGATATTACCCAGGACCGAGGTCAGACTGACCGGCCTATAGTTTGCAGGGTCATCCCTCTTCCCTTTCTTGAAGATGGGCATCACGTTGGCCTTCTTTCAGTCATCTGGGGCCACTCCTGAGTTCCACGAATCTTCAAACAACTTGGCCAGTGGTGCTGCTATTACCTCAGCCAGTTCTTTCAGGACTTTTGGGTGCTTCACCTGTTCAAGACTCATTTTGTGTAATTTGTTGTCTTTCTGATGTTCCCCAGACCTCTGGTCAGGTAAACAGCCCCTCTTTGATTTCAGGAATACCAACACGAAGTATACATTTTAGGAGCTCAGCTTTTTCATGGGCATTGACTGTGGGCTACCCCTCAGCATTCAGTAGGGGTCCCACAGTACAGCCTGACCTTTTCTTGTTTGCGTGCTTGCAGCATCTCAAATAGAAGCTGTGTAGACTTGAGCCGGGGCCTTTTGCCACAGTGCATGTGCTCAGACATGCACTTTGTTGTGGAGCAAATTGTGCCACTTGGGGCAAAATAACCCTACCTAGCTCCTCCCGGATCTGCAACCAGGGGGAGCTAGAGCCCAGGGCCAGCACCTGTGCTGTCCCCAGCCATATAAAAAGCTGCCCTGGCAAATAGCTTAGGGCTACTCACTCTCAGGAGCTTCTGGGGCCCATCCAATTGGTACCTGGTGACAATACCCCTTGTGCCAGCTGGACTGCTAAAGCATCCCTGAGAGTTCCCTGCACCCTTTACTCATTGCAGCAGTCTGGCAGTGGGGGCTGCTGCCTGGCTTTGACCTGTTATGCATCTGCCAGACTCAGATGAAGCATATGCACCTCTGGCCCAGCTGCCACTGGGCTGTGTCTGCAGAGTTGGCCTTTGTGTGACACTACTACCATGTGTGCCCCCTGCCCAGCCATCTAGGCAGCTATCGCCCGGAATATGTTCCAGGTATGGTGGCCTGCTTTGAACTGTCAAAGCATATCCTCCTGGCCCCAGTTGGCCGGGAGGTCAGCCACATCCAGCTGGGTCCAAGGTGCCATCTCTGAGCAGACAGGGACCTGGCACTGGCCTCCCTAGAAGGAACTCTGGTGTTCCCTATTTGAAAACTGATAAATCCCTGACAAAAAAATCCCAAATTCACTCTGTAAAATACCCCCAAATCCATGTTCCTCCACAATTAAAACAAAAGCCCACTATAAAGAGAGGCTGAGAGAGTGAGACAGAGAGACAGCAATCAGTTGGGCAAGGTTTTCTTGGAAAACTACCAGTGTCGCTATCATAATACTAAAGTGAACTCTAAATACATGTTTCATGAATTCATGAATACATGAATATATATTTTGCTGCCCCCCACAGGGACCACCCCCCACAGGGACCTTACTTACCTGCTGCCCCCCCACAGGGGCTATGGCCCCCCACAGTACTTACAGCCCCCCCCAACAGGGGTTACAGCCCCCAACAGGGTCCAAGCCCCCCCACAGGGGCTATGGCCCCCCAATAGCAGCTTTGGTGCCCCCCCCAGAGGGGCCACAGAGCCCTGCAGGGCCCACATGCCCTGAACCCCCCCTCCTCCAGACCCCCCCACGGGCTGCCCCTCCTGGCCCCACCCACCACTTGCACCCCTGTCTCCCCATAGCTGCCCCTCCCACCCCAGCCTCTAGCACTTTGAAAAAAAAAGCCTCTACTGACCGAGCAGAGGGGCTCTGGGGCCTCCTGGCAGAGCCCCACTAAGCAGCACAGGTTAGCAGGGGGCAGTAGGGCCTGGGCTGGAGTCACTGGGGCTGTCACCCTGCCCTGCACTGTGCGGGCAGAGCTCCAGTGAACCAGATGGCAGCTCAAATGCTGGGGTGGTGGAGGCAGAGATGGGGGGGCTCAGGGGGCAGGCGGGGGGTACCAGGTGGGGCAGGGATTGGGGGAGCTGGGTGAGCAGGTGGGGCTGGCAGGGGTCCCTCCCACCATGGTCTCCTCCCCCCTCCCAACCTCTTACTTACCTGCAGTGGAGCCTGGATCCAGCTCCCTGATGGGCAGGCAGCATGCTTCAGCACCAGGGCAAGGGCTAACCAGAGAGACGCTCTGGCAGCCAGAGGGTCTCTATGGAGGACCCAGCCTCTGGTTGCCTCAGGACAGTCTGGGACCATGCCCTGCCCTTTTTTTTCTGCAGGGTTTTTTGACCCCTGGATATCCAGGGGTCTAATTTTGCCCTGCACTACAAACCTGCAGCATGGGGAACATTTTCTCATTCCTGCACGTGCCATTTGCAGCGTCACAAGGGGGTTTGAGATGCTGCAAGAAGCACATGTGGGCTCATCTGAACATGCCCTATGTATCTGTAGAAGGACTTTTTGTTGTTTTTTATTCCAGTTGCCAGCTTGATCTTCATGCCTGCCTTGGCTTTCCTTGTCTCGTATCTGCAGGCCCTGGCAATACAGGTGTATTGCTCTCTGGTTGCCAAGTCATTCTTCCATTGTTTATATGCTTCTCTTTTCTTTTTCAAAAGCTCTCCAATATTCCTGTTGAGCCAAGTGGATCTATTGGCTCCTTTCCTGTTTTATGCCCACTTGGGGATGGCCTGTGTTTGGGCTGTGAGAAATGCCTCCTTAAGGAAGTCCCACCATTCCTGAACTCCCAAGTCACCCAGTTGCTGTTTGCAGAGGGCCTATCCAACTAGCCTGTTGAGTTTGCCAAAATCTGCCTTCTTGAAGTCCAGGACTTGTTCTGCTGTGATTTCCCAGTCTTATGGTGGATGGTGAACCTGTCTTAATTTCCCAGTGGATTATCCTGGGCCTGTAGTGCTGAAAGAACTTGCAGTTATTATTTAGATTATGACAACACTCAGAGGCCTCACCCAAGGCAGGGACCATACCTTTGCATAACGAAGGCACAGTTCATGGCCCCAGGAGAGGACAATCTAAACAGGCAAAGGATGGAAGAAGAGTGGGATTTCCTGCTTTGAAGATGGGCTGGCTCAGCATCGCACAAGTTTGTGGCCCAGCTTGGAATCTGACCCAGGCCTCCCGAGTCCCTGAGCTTTGCCTGCAAACCCTGCTTCTTCACAGCAAGGTGGAAGTTAGCAATGGATCCCATCCCCCAGCAACAGAAGAGGCCTGTTAGGGACAAAGACATGGTTAGGTGACCACAACCGGAGAAGAGGCAAGGATTTATTGGGGTGGCAGCTGCAGTTGGACCAACTGCCAACCGCCTAGCTGGGGTAGTGTTCGAGAAGTTAGAGGCTCCCTGCAACTTGCTGTCCCAAATCCCCTTGCCCTGCAGGACCCTTCCTCAGCGCCCCCACCTTCCCCTGCCTGCAGCTGGGCATAGGGGGCACAGGGAGATCCATCTACCCTGGGACTGGACAGGAGGGGCACAGGGCAGGGCTGGGTTCTCACTGCACCTCGCCTGCAGACGCGGGATCCACAGATGTTAGGGGCTGAAAGGGACCTCACAAGTTCATCGGGTGCAGCCCCCTCCACTTGGGCAGGAAAGACTGCTGTTGGGAGCTGCAAAAAGGAGGGGGCTGCAGTCCCGGGATCCTGGGCATGAGGGAGACCCACAGGAGCCACCCCA
>NW_005842893.1:492875-504981 GCF_000455745.1 Alligator sinensis
CTGTGCAGGGAAGGCTGCGGGCCGAGCCGGCCGGCCGGCGTCCGCTGTTCACGGCCTTGGTGCTGAACTGGAGCTCGTGCGGTTTCTTTGCCTCACCGGGAGGGCGAAGGGGGGAGGTGGGTTTCCAAGATGATGTAAATGGCACAGATGTAACCAGGGCAGTGCCATTAAACGTACCGCTGTCAATTAAACTTAATGTCAGGTTTTTATCTCCCGGCACTCCTCCCCCACGCCCCCAACACACACACACACACACGTTTCTTTGCCTCACCGGGAGGGCGAAGGGGGGAGGTGGGTTTCCAAGATGATGTAAATGGCACAGATGTAACCAGGGCAGTGCCATTAAACGTACCGCTGTCAATTAAACTTAATGTCAGGTTTTTATCTCCCGGCACTCCTCCCCCACGCCCCCAACACACACACACACACACACACACACACACACACACACACACACACACACACACACACACACACACACACACACCAGACTCACCCACACACACACACACACCCACCCCCACACACACACACACACACACACACACGTTTGATCTCCTGACATGGGCTCCGGGGTTGGCTCTCTAGCAATTTTTTTTTTAAATCTGTCTGTAATGCGGATTTAAAGCGCAGCTCGCTGCCACTCAAAGCCCCTTTTACCCAAGATTTGAGCCTTTCTTCTTAATTAATTCGAGATGAATTTGGCCGTGGATCGCCAATTAAAATTAAACCGGGATATTAAAACAAAAACAAACAAAAACCCACCGAGGAAACCAGCTCCTTCCTAGGCCACCTCGGGAGCCTGCTCTTGCTTCCCCTTCCTCCCATCCACCATTTCTGGTGTGATGCGAGTTCGGTATTTGAAATCTCCAGGCTGCAAGGGTGCAAGTGAGGAGCGATGGAGCCGGCTGGTGTGGGACTGCACAGGGGTTGTGCCGTGCCCCTTTGCACACGCACACCCACACTCACGCTTGCTAATTAGGCGCTGCTGTACAATAAACAACAACAAATATATATTCCTGCTCAGCTCCAGCCTGGCTGGCTGCACTCATTGCATCCCCTAGGAAAGCAGATGGGGGGAGGGCAGGGGCTAGGGAAGTGGGCGGCTCTGGGGGGTGTCATTTCACCAAACCTTTTGTGTGCGTGGGGGGGGCGGGGATCCCAGCCTTGCACTGGAGCAGACACGACCAGCCTCTTCCTGGCGGCGCCATGGCGGAGCGGTCCCCAGGGTGGCAGGGCGATGGCCGCCCCGTGCCTTTATTTTTCTCCGGGAAAGAAGAGAGAGAGAGAGAGAGTGTGTTTTCCAGGGGTGATGGTGAAAAGAGATCCCGGCCCAGAACTGGGTGTGGAGGGCGGGGAGCTGCAGCATTGCTCTCGCAGGGCCCTCGGGAGCAGGTCCCCTCTGCAGAGAGGAAGGGCTGTGAGCATCCATCCCCGGAGCGGGGGTTGAGATGCTGGCCGGGCTGGGGAGGCGGCTGCCGGGCCCTGTGCCGCGGAAGGGAGGAGATTTCAGGAGGTTCAGGTGGTGGACAGCGCCCAGCCCAGCCTGGGACTGCGATCGGGGCTGGGAGATCAGGAGCGCTCGGCTGCGCTCGGGGGCTGCCGGCTGCCCGCTCGGCTACGTTCGGAGACGCTTCGGAAGCTGTCGGTAAAGACCGAGCAGCCTCGGAAATAGCCGAATGAGCTCGGAAGCGCTCGGCAATCTGGGGCTCTCCACTAGCATCAGTCAATGGAGCTGTTTAGGAAGGGCTTGATCCCCCTGCCCCTGCTGAAGGGAGGGGAAATTCCCCATTAATTTCCTCTAGGAACAGGCCATGACCCGTCACTTCATCTCTTCCCCCCCAGCCCCAGTGTCTGTTAAAAAAAGGTGTCACATCAAGTAAGTGAGTGGAATATATATATATATTTATTTTAACAGAGGAAAAAAAAAGTCCCTAAGGGCTGTGCCAAATCTCAGCAATTCATAGAGAAATCAGGTTTCTTCCAGAGCTGAAGTGACATTTTTCAAGATGAGTTCCCAACCATTGCAGGTGGATAGGAGACTTCTGCATGAGCTCTCCAAAAGGCTTGGAAAGTGGCTTTTTATATTGATATATTTGTGTTTCCATAAAGATACAAGCTAATCTTTTTCTGTCTTGGTTAGATGCAGTCAATATGGCTTTAATACTTTGTTTAGTCGATGGCTTTTACTGTTGTTAGTTTGGGATTTTTTGGCAAATTTGAATTGGAAAAGGGATTCTTGTGGATAAATGCCCATGAATGTATTATTAGTGATCAATTTGATTTTTTTCAGTAGAAAAAGCCAGCAGTGTCCTGGAGGTGCTTTAGTTGAATAGCAGCTGTAGCTATTTGGATATCAGCACAAAATATCCCTAGGAGATTAATAGGAGGACATGTTTCTGGGAATGAACATTATGTGACCATGCAGGCATATAGCTACTTTACAGTATCTCTGTGAAGTAGGGCTTGTACTTTTAGAACAAGATAGACCAAAATAATTTACTGATTCAATTCTGCTCTCAATTTATTAAGGAATCAGACTATCTAGCTATTATACAGTATTTTCTGACCATCAATCTCAAAGCTGAGTAAATCTCAAAGCTTTATGTTATGCTCATCCCCTGGTTAAAAATTCACTGAAACCTGCCCTTATGAAACTACTTGCATTGTCGTCTGTTGGAACTGGGAGGTGTCTTTCAGGAAATTCAAGGGAACTATACAGTGGGAGATAACAGTGTTGCTATGAATACAGTGGGAGGCATATTTAGAGAGCTGTTCAAAGTCTCTAGCATTGGGAGATTATGACTGTAAAATGAACACCTTGCTGAAATTTACATTTTAGAAATTAATTAAACAATGATTTACACATTAATATATCACCTGGTCAAGCAGTGCTAGACAAGCCTGCCAAGATCCTAATGAATTCTTAATAAAGATTAAATAGCATGTCTGTTAGCTTGTGCTGTAAGAGAGTAATGTTACTTCTATACCTCATTATTGGTGTACTTTCAGTTAATGAATCACACAACAGTATAATGCCCATGGTTAGTTTTCACACTGGGACATGTGCGTACTGTTTTGTAAACTGACAATTAATGCTAAGAGAAAGGAATAAAGACTGTTAACAAAGGACCAAGAGCATTACACAGAGTCTAGGTAATCCCTGAAATACAACATAGTAGTAGTATAAGATGCGTCATATAGAAATTATAGAAATTTAAGGACACATCTGGATTAGAAATAGAAAAATAATTGTAAATACTTTACAGAAATAGAAATATAATTTGCTGATTTTTGTTATGGTAAATAAAAATATTCTAGCAATAGGTAGATTTATAGCGTAGCTTTTGGAGGGATTAAGTCTCAAATCTTCCCAATGGTGTGGCAATAATTTTACTGCACTATACCTTTGACTTTTTCTATGTTCATGCCTTGTTTTGCTTTGGGTGTTAGAGTAGCAAGACTTGTTACCATTTCCATTTGTTATTCTTTCTGGGTTTAAACCTACAAATTATCATGTCCACATGGGATTCCATTGGCTGTGCAGCAAATTGCAGAATCAGTGTGGATTTAGGCCACACTAATTAAGGGCATGGCCATAGGCGACTGGTAGGGAGTACACAGGGGTACACATGCCCCCCTGACAGGGCCGGTGCCGCCCCCCCCCCTCCCCAACGGCAGACACCAACACTGTCAGCAGGGCTGGTCCCCACCCCAACAGGCTGCCACTGTCCACGGCTTCTGTGGGTGCCCCCCACAGATTCAGGAGGCACCAGGCACTCATGGGCATGGCCCTGTAAGGTGCTACCCCACAAGTCAGTGTGGGTGTGGGGCACTTCATGTTTTTCAGAATCATGTTCAGCTTCATTGTGATACAACATAAATCTCTGAGTGTTTTGAATGGATACACCAGATTTAGATAGTTATGACATTATGGTATTTTGTAAAGAAATATTTTTACAAGAGAAGGAATCACCCAAATCATAATTTCATTTATATTTAGGTTTCAAATAAACATAAGAATTTATTCTGTCTTAAACCAAATAAGAGGATAGTAATTAGTGCACTACGGTCTTTTTGTACTATGTGTAATGCAGTGTGAAATCTAGACAATTTTTCTTTCAGCGTAATAGGATTTTGAGCATCTCTAAACTAGAGTGAAAGGGTGTGAAAAGTTAAACTTACTGGTGAATGTACAGAGCCCAAGTTGGAAAGTACGGGTTCAGCTTTGCACTGTCATGAATTTATTATGTTACCCTTTGAAAATCACCTAATTGTACCTGTTTCCCTGTCTGTTCGTTACTAATAAAATATCAACTTGACAGACATTTTTAGATCTTTTTAAATGTATGCTAAACCCCTCAGGTACAGAATACGGTGTTAATAGGAGATAAATAAATATTGTATTGTTATAATTTATTATTTATTATATGTTTCCCTATACCACCATCAGAACTTGGTAGATTTTTTGAAGCTTTTTCAAAAGCCCCAAAAAACCATAAGCTGCCTGACTAAATAAATTAGTTATAGCCAAATAAAATTTCTGTAAAGAAATAGTCCCCACCCACTGTGTTTCCAGTTGGTGTAGGCATATCATAACAAGTGACATTGGGCATGTCTACACATGCATTTATGTGCTTTAGTCATTGTACATTAAATCAAGTACTTCCATTGTGAGGTACTAGGAAAATACACAGTAGCCTGGCTTAGTGCACACTACTAAAGAGCACACTTTTAAGTGATGTTTAATATGCATTATCCTATTTTAATGCACATTAAGTAAAAAGCATGGGGTTCCTATACACGTGCGCAGAGCCTGCTCTGACATGCTGGAAATCCAGTGCATTGGAGCAGACTTGACTGAGTCTGCTGGAGTACGGAAACTGACATGCTCCAGCAGCCTTCCACATCGTGTGTATCAGTGTCCCAGTGTGTCTGAAAAAATGGTGGTGGGGTGCTTTGAAATTAAACACGTTCAATGAACTTTAGTTCAAAGCATACTGTTGCTATTTTTTCAGTGCATGATGGACAGGCGCTTTTAATTAGCACAGCTCACTAATTAAAGCGCCCAGCACATCCCACAGCACATGTAAAAATGCCCATAGTTTTTTACGTGAGGCTTTAACGAGCATTAAAATAAGCTAATGTGCATTAAAGTGCATGTGTAGATACATCCATTAAGAGCAAACGGTCCATATAAACAGCTGCATGATGGCTTGTCCTTTCAGAAAGCTGCTAAGGTGCCAAAGCTTTGGCTGTATCGCTCGACCATCTGTAACTGTGTGTGCAGCAGAAACTATTCTATAGGAATACATTTGTGTGGAGGGGTGCTTGCAACTAGAGAGTTCAGAGATTGAAAAGTTAAAAATAACTTAAATTTACAATTTGCCTTAAGTAAATTCTGGCATGTAACAGTGCCTACCCTAGAGCTGAGCGGGTAAACTAGCTCTCATAATTCTAACCCCTCTCTTAACCCCGCCACTTGCTCTCAGGAGTGAAACACTTCCTTGTTCATAATTACCCATCCGGCTATTGCGGTCAAATTCAGAGATGCAGTTCTTTGTTTCTGAGCATCCAGCTAGCTACTGTGGTCCACAACCAGAGTGACAAATTCATCAGAGCAGTTAGGAAATGCCTTATTTTTACTCTTCCCTATGGCCAAATAAGGTCTGTAATGATCAGCCTTGGGTATTTTTCTCAATGAATGTGAATATGCTTCAGGGATAAGGCATTTCTGCATTTGTTCCCAAGTTATGGTGCATCTGAGTCCTATTTCATTCAGGAAGTACAACCAGGGACTTCCTTCATAAGACATACTGCCTTCTCTGACTTGACTTTTCTCTTGGACCCCTTCTGGTAAATATATGTGCTCACTACCAGCACTCTGAGTTGATTTCTGGTAACAAAATCTACAATTGACAGATTATGCTTGCATCCTCAGGCCCCTGTTCAGGGGGCAAGTTAATTTCTTCAGGTTTAGGGATATGTAGCAGGACCATGGATGTAATTCCATAGACTAAAATAAAAATGATGTCAGACAAACTGAAAAACAGTGTCTCCATTTCTCATAAATCTTAAATGGTTTCTGGTTCTCTAAGCTCCAAATACCACACACTATCTTGAGAAGTAGTAGTGAACTGCATCATTTTCTCACATTGGAACTCTAGCATAGAATCCTTTGCAGTGAATTCCCCTGGCACAGATGGACATGAAGCATCTAGTCCAACTGAAAACATTTTAGAAAGAAGTACCCTACCATATGCAAACTTCATTACAATGTTTCTGTCTTGAATAAGTTAAGAGATGCAAAAAAATAGATTGAATCATTACAAATTAAAAAGACTTAACCTTTTCCTACTCTGTGAAGACAGAGTTGTACCTCTGCAGTATATCGCTGTGCCTCTGGGGTCTCATGCTGATTTATACCACTGTGAGAGCATAGTCAAAGTCTCTAACCATTAAGTGCAAGGATACTATGTCTCCTGCAAGCTTCCACAAAGAAATAATGAAGGTCTCCTGGTTTCCCAGTTTCTTGCAGGGTTGGGGTGAGGAGGCACTGAGCCTACATTTGTGGAGATGTGGAGAGTATATCTTTGACTTCATGTGTCAGTGCTAGCACAGATTTGGAAATGATTTACTGATAGACACAGACAGTAGCAAATTCCTTCTCATCCAGCTTAATGGAGAAACCAGGGAGAGAATTATGACTCTTAGGGCACATCTAAATGTGAAATTAGCATGGCTGAATAAATTGTGCTGGAGTTTATTGCTCCCAGGCACAGTATTTACATGTGCACCCGGGACTGCAGTATATTGAGCCAGGGTGGCACAGCCAGCTGGTAGGAGACCAAGGGGGCAGCCTGCCAGCTTGGAGCTGCTCTTCTCTGGCTCAACATGCCACAGAGGGGCTGGCTGGAGCACAAGGATGCTACAGTGCAGGGCTAGCTGGCAGGCAGCCCCCAAGTTGTAGCATCCTTGTGCGCCAGTCAGCCCCAGTCACTGTCTACATGTGTGTTGTGGTGGAGTAAATAACTGCGGTAGAACAGTTCTTGTGTCGGGCACTATCCTGCAGTGGAGTGAATTAGTTTATTCCAGCCTAACAGCATCACATGTGTAGACAGTGACACTTTACTGTGCAGCTAATTAGTCAACAGTAAAGTGTATGTGCAGATGCCCCCTTAGAGTCACATAATTGCCTGGCCCACTCCTGTAGCAGAGCTACCTTGCTTTGGACAGTCTGTAAAGTTGCTCTCTAGCCCTAATGAGTATATGTATCAGACATCTGATTTTTACAGAGGCCTTAGAATGTGAAAATAGCAGTAGCTCTACTGAAAGAGGGTCACACCCATGAAAAACTGATGGAAGTGAAAGGAGAAACAGGCCTTGGAGCCTTACAATTTATTCAATAAAGTACTGAGGTACTAGGGCTGTGCGAAGCTTCAGGTGGTGATTTGATTTGGAGGAGATTCGGCCACTGAATCAGGCCAAATCTCCTCCAAATCGAATCAGGGGATCAATTAAAAGGTCCAAATCGATTCAAATCTCTCCAAATCTTCGGAAAAGATTCAGAGCTTCGATGATTCGGACAGTCCCTGGTGGCTGCAGCAGGGAGATGCAGCTGAACTAGGAGCCATTAAGTAGGGGTGGGGATGGAAGAGCCCACCAGGCAGTGTGGGGCAGCGGGGGTCAGCGGGGATTGCCCCCTGCTGGCAGGAACAGTGAGTCTGGGGGGTTTCTTGGTTTGTTTGTTTTTTGCTTAAAGGACCGGAACTAGGCCAGGCAGGGCAGTCATGGGGGGGCTGGAAGAGCGAGGAGAGGGTCAGGGGGCTCGTGCAGAGCCCCCCATGTAGCAGTGTGGGGCAGCGGGGATTGCCCTCCTGCCTGACAGCACCCGGTGAGTTGGGGCTTTTTTTTTCCAAGTGCCAAGAGCTGGGGCAGGCAGGGCAGCCATTGCTGGGCTGGGAGAGCTGGCGGGGGATGGGCCTGGGAGATTCCAAATCAGATTCAGCCAAATTGATTCGGGACAGTGATTCAAATCACCAAATCGAATCACTGTCCCCCAAATCAGCCGAATCTGAAGCGAATACTAGCTGCTTTGCATAGGCCTATGAGGTACCACAACTCCCATGGAAGCCACTGCAAAAAAAATAGATTATTTTGTAGAACTGAACACTCAGACCTTTGCATTTCCATACCGCATAAATCAGGCTGATCAGCTCAACCACTTTTGCCCTTCAATACTGACTTTCCAGTTGATTTTCAGATTTAAAAGAACTATCAGGACACTGGAAGGAATCACAACTTCTACCTTTCAGACTTCCTTGCATGGATGCTTTTAGCACCTGGAATTTGTGGCATAGGCCAACTGCAAAATTAAGCACTTAGTGGCTTCAGTCATCACATCTGACTGCACATTTTCCTTCTAAAGGAATTCAGTATCAGGAAGCAGGTTACAGAGGTACAGGAAGAGCAGATGCCAGCAAGATGAAAATACAGATAGCTCCAAAATTGCTTTATAAACAAAATAGCCATTTTCATTGTCAGAGGCATTTATATTTAAAATACTAATAAAATTTCATAATTATGACAAGGCTGCATCTTAACTTTAATTGTGAATTTGCTTAAGTAAGAACTTAGTAGGATTCTTGGCATTTGCCCAACAAGACACTTTCAGGAATTTGATGCAAAACCAGGCTTGAAGCAAAGATTGATGAAATCTTGCTGTGAAGCTCCTTCAGGACCCTCACAGAGCAAAGTATTTTCAAGGCACAGGAGAAGAAAACAATCTCTTTTACTGGAAAAGGACAAAGGGACTTTTAGAACCTTTTAGAACTGGGCCAATAATAAATACTTCCAAGACAGGCTCTTACACATGATTGGGAGTTAAAGATTGAATTAAAAAACTTAACATAAAATTTGTCATAAATAGAAAATGAAGTTAAATCTGATCCTATCATTGGCAGATCCTATCACTGGCAAAAGCCTCTGTTTTACTCACACATGTAGATCCATTGACTTTCCTGTGATTATTCTTGTGGGTAAAATGGGCAGGATTTGGCTTATACTCTTATACTCTAAAACAACTTAGTCAAGCAAAATATGTAGGTAGGCAACCCAGCCTAACACAAAGGACAGCTAACACCATTGCCAAATTTCAAAGCACAATCACAAGTCTCAGGAGATTTGATGTTTTTCTTAAAGACTGAGTTCCTGGAATCATGTAACTAACAATCTCAGCTTTCATTTTTGAATGCTTGAGGTTGGAAGTACTGACGTTATCTACTTATTTATTTATTTGGGAATCAATTGGAATCTGAAACAGAGTCCTTTCCTTGACCTTAGTGGGCACAGGCACTGGACTGAGATCCTGTAGTGCCAGTGCTGTTTGAGATTCTTTTCAATCAAATATGCTCAGCCCCTGCCACTCTGGGATTCAGTCTCTTCTCTTTGACATTATGTTTTAAAGAGAATTTTTAAAAGAAAATCTATCCAAGGCATTTTAGAAGGTAATGGAAGCAACTGAGCATTGTACCAATTTCTACAGTACTGAAGGTGATGAATTAGAAAAGGAAGTTTGGAAATAGATGTTTTGGGCCTAGTCCCTTTTTCCTTCTCTTAACATTTCTTATAGATTCATTTTATTTATAGAAAATATTAAGTTTTGCTGTGCTCTTTCTTTGTAACACAAAAGAAATGCTAGGAGATAAAGGGGAATCCTTCAAAACTGTTCATTAAATGATTCACATTTAATTTTTAGAATCATTCATGCAAACTGCAGATGAGGAGGAGCTCAGAGGATTACAGACCTGATTACAAAATGCCCTTCTATATTCTGCTTCAAATACAAAATATGCAAAACACTGAAGATTGTCCATATCTATCATTAAGCAGAAACAATGACAAGCATCTGGTGCTAAACACAAAGGCTTCTAATCCAAGGCTCAGTTATTGTCTGCTTATTACAATAATATCATAAAAACTCTGTGGTAGAAATATTTCTTAGTGCACCCATAATAATGTTTGCCTTCCTGAACTAGAGCGCTAATTGAGTAGTAGAAGAGTGTCTATGAATGCTGAGAAAGAAGCTCAGAGAATTATGGAGCTAGTTGAAATGAGGCCTATCCTCCTATTGACTATTGACTCCTATCATTGACTGAGGAGTCAATGATCAGTAATAATTAATTGCATCTGGATGGCAGGAAATGCAAAGGGCCAGGAAATGCATGAATTTTTTTAAACCTTGTTTTGCCCCTGTTGACAGTTGCCACTTACTCCCAATTTCTACCAGTTCATCAAGACCTAGATCCTTTTCAAATGGGCTGTGCCTGCTGTTGCAGTCAATTGGCAGTTCTGCAGGACATTGGCTCCTCTCCCTAGCCATAAAAATTTTATCCTAAATCCTTACTGAGGTAAAATTTTCACAGTCATTCACAAAAGGAATTGTGCCTGTGTTTACAATTGTAGGACCAGATCCCTTTAAAAAGAAATAGGCAGAACAGCCAGTAGCTTTTAAATCACTTTTGGGGTAACGGGGCCAGCAGATTTATCTAATCACAAAAGAATTGTTTAGAGCCTGAGCCTATTCAGGGATGTGGCTGTTTTCTTGCACATATTCAGTGGTGGGTATAGTATAAGAGCCTAAATAGTGGGTAGTATTATTCTGTCTTTTCTGCCTTATTCCAGATGTGCACTGCCTTTCAGTGACTTGTTAAAGCAATGTCTTTAGTAATCCAATGTTTGGGAGATAAAAATTACTAAAAAAGAGCTTCTTTTTTTAAAAAGATTTTTTTTAAATTTAGCTTAATTATATATTAAATTGGCTGTAATGAGCCTGATTTTGCAACTCCTTACTCACCTGAACAAGGAATTGTAAACCTGGGGCTACATTCTGGAGGAAACAATAAGCTTTGAGCACTTTGTGGAAGGAAACAAAATGGAGGGCATGTTTCATTACAAGGGTAGTTTTTATTGTCAGTTTTCCAGAGCAGAAGTAGCGTTTTTCTCATTTTCAACATGATGTCATTTGTAAATTAGATACACCCATCCTACAGCACCTTTACACTGCCAAAATAATGTACATAGGCTGTAGCATACATGAAAATCAGGCCTCAATGTCATTATAATAAATGAGAAGTGAAAACCATTTTGATCTTGCAAGGATGGGTGCCAAAGTGCCAGATGAATGATGATATAATTGTATACTGAAGGAAAATTCATCTGAAATAATCACATAAGCCAGATTCTACTCCCAGTGAAGTAAAGGGCCAGGCTTACAGCCACTTCAGTGGTAATGAAATTTTAATTTATAAGATATAATTGAGAAAATAGTCTCAGAATCCAGAAATATTCCAAATAGCTACTGATGTGCTTAAAGGGTGAGAGTCAGCATGTGGACTGTAGGCCCCATCCCAATCTCAGACTCTGACTACTTGGTGTTGTCCCCTGAAAATCAGTGGGAATTGCTGTGCAATTAAGGGTTTTCAACATCAAACCCATTATTTGCTTTCATGATGCTTGAAAAATTCAGGGCACTCTCCCACCTTCATCAGATCCTTTCTGTTCTATTTTGGTACTTTATAATTTAAGCAAACAAAACACCTATTAAGGCTCTCAAAATCACTACTCTTTTTGTCAGGCCACAGATAAAATTTATGTTCTTCATCTTTGGCAGCATCATGGTGTGAATGCACTGTCACTCATACACCCTATCTCAGGTCTCACATCATTAGAGGCTAATTATTATCAGGATATTAGAAAGCCACAGTATTTGGCTGGATGCTGAATTTCTAATGCTCATTCCATTCCACATATGTTTTGCCAGCCCTACTGTTCTAGTGTCTGCTTGAAATCCAGATCCTAAAATAATGAGGGATGTATTATTCCCTCCAGTTTTCATCATGGGGAGAAAGACAGGAATGCACACCCAAGCAGATGCTCTGAGGGAGAGAAGCTGAGCCTCCATTGCTGTATGGTTCTTGACCCTGCTGAATCATTTCTGTGGTGAGGATTTTGCAGTTCAAGTATAACCAAATCAACGGTGTTGCCTAGGAAAAGCCTTCATAACATACATAATTCACTACCCAGAACTAATGAGGAAATACAGCAG
>NW_005842893.1:505012-514130 GCF_000455745.1 Alligator sinensis
CATCATTCACTCCTGTAGGTTCCCTGCCTTGCAGTCAGACCTGTTCTGAGTGATATTAGGGGTGTTTGTCAGTCATGCTGCTATTGCAGATAGGAAGCCATGAAGGTCATGAGTACCTTAACATCTGTATGTACATGCACTAATTATTAAGGCTATGCAAAATGGGCCGTATTGGATTCAGATTCAGCCCAAATCAGGGACAGTGATTTGATCCGTTGATTCGGATCACTGTCCCTGATTCAATTAGGCCAAATCTGAATCTGAAGATTCAGTGCTGATTTGGCAAATCAGTGATTCGGAGACAGTCACAGCTTTAAAAATTTTTGCTACATACCTTGAGGTAGCAGGCATGGCTCATGATCGCTGCAGTGCTGGGGCAGATGGAGCTTCCCACAGCAAACCCAGAAGTGACTCAGCAGTGAATTGGAAGTCCACTGCTGGGTCTGCCAGAGAGTGTCCCCCCTGCTCCGTGCCCCTCCAGCTCAGCAATTGGCTGCAGGGGGACCCCAGGTGCCCCCCCCAAACCCAGGAGGCACCAGTCGCTGAGCCAGGGGGGCACAGGGCCCACCCCCCGCACACTCCCTGGTAGACCAGGAAGCGGACCAGAAGCCCTCGTGCTTCTGTGAGATGCTGCATCTGCCCCAGCACTGCAGCATTCAGAGCCCCTGCTACCTAGAGGTATGTAGAAAAAACATTTAAAGCTGTATCTACGTCTGAATTGCCAAATGTGTCCAGAGCTCTCCAAATTGATTTGGAGGGTTATGATTTGATTTGGAGAGTTTAAAGGGTCCCCTGATTCAATTTGGATTCGGAGATTCGGCTGCTGATTTGGGCTGAATCTGCGCCGAATCGAATCAGGGACCAAAGCTTCATATAGCCCTACTAATTATGTGTGATGGTAGACTCAAAGAGCCTTTACACAAGTAATTTAGCTTTGCCCTGTCTTGACTTTACATTGGTAGGTACAATCAGGTCCTTAAAGCTTGATTCTGCTCCTATAAAAATGAAGAGCTAGATTGACATCAGTGGTACTGTTACCAAATTTGCCCATTACTTTGGGGTGTGCTCATGTATTAGGGATAGTTTCTAGGATCTTGGTGATTCTGTCAATGTGCTGCTTGTGTTACTGTACGGACCTGTATTTCTCCCTTCTGCAAGCCCTCACCCCCAGTGGAGCTATCTTGCAGGACTCAATCTCAATGGGACTGGGTTCCTCCAGTCACCAAATCAGTCATACACACAAGCACACACAAATTAACGTGACACGCCTGACCTGGCCGGGCTGATCAGCATGGACAGGCTGACACCCTCATATGCCAAGAATCAGTTCATAAGAGCAACAATAAAATGCAGTCAGACACAAGCACACAGGTAAACAGAATCCCTCTGAATCCGGCTGGGTGTCCAGCTGGCAAACCTCATGGGCCAGCATTCAGTTCATTAGGGCACGTCGGAGTCAAACTGGGTCATTCAGCCTGTACAAGCTGATCCCCTTATGTGTTTCAAACTCAGCACGTCCCAATCTTTGGCCTCTTGATGAGCAGACCCCACAATATTTTTGGGCTTCACAGGGATCTTTAGCTGGGATCTTTAGCATAGGTAAAAGAAGCGTTGCTGCAGAGCACGGGAGGAAAGAGAAGCAGAGAAGGAAAAATATACCCAATTACTACCAGTTTGACTATAAAAGTTATTTATTGCTAAGCATATGAAATATATAATAGTACTAGTAGTAATAGACATGCAAAAGAAAAACAAACACCAACAATGACAATACTACCCTGGTTTCACTAAGTATTTGGGGAAACTTAGCTCAAGCTTAACTGATACAGTTCAGGTTCAGAAGTTTATGCCTAGAAAGAAGACAGAGAACGCTGGGATCTCACCTAGTCCACGGTACTCAGGCTGCAAAGCTGACAGGCACAGTCTGTAGCACAATCCTTGAAGAGAGAGATGATCTGTTCTTCCAGCGTCCCAAGAACGACAGGGGATGGTGTCAGCACAGGGGTTTTCTTCTTCTCCTTCTTTCCTCCTGCTTCTACTTCTTTTCCTTCCTTTTCCTCTTCCTCTTCTCCCTCTAGCAGCACACACACTTACAGATTTTTATACCCTCAGTTTAGCTGCTTCGAAGCACCCTCAGTAGTGTAAATCATTGTCTTTTCTATTGACAAGGGGTTATCTGGTTTGGACCATCTCAGGAAACTGATTGATAATCAGGAAACACTTAAGATTAGGGAGTAACCCAAATACTTGGGAGCCAGCTTGAGATTCCTATGGGTGGCAGATATACTGATGGGATATCTCATGGTTTCTTCAGGAACAATAGATAGCTTGCAGCATCAGGATTTTGGATTTTTACTTGTTGTGCACAAGCCTCAGCTTAGCATGACTTTTCCAGATCTTACTATAGTCTTTTAACAGACTTAAAACAATTATTGGGGTGCTCATAACCTTTTGTGGAGAGGACTCCCACCAGTCGTCTCGGGAAAGATATGACAACACCTGGGATTAGGGCTCCAGCAGGCTGGATGCTGTGATGAACCCTTAACCATTGTTCAAATGTTGCCCATACCCCCTCTGACTCGGTCTCTTGCCTCAGCATTCCCTAACCCGGCAACCGAGTTTTAGTCAATCAAGTTTAAATAGGCCTCCCATAGTGGGACCGGGGAATGTACGGCCCGAGATGCCTATTAAACTTAGAGCTGTGTGTGTGTGTCTGGGGGGGGAAAAGTCCTTAGCAAATCCAGATTAGAACTGGTCTGATAAATGCTGAGCTGGGTGTGTGTGAACATGGGTTGATTAACACTTGAAGCACAGATTCCCCATCATGCAGTGCTCCCCTGCTTCTCTGGTCCCAGAATTCACTGCAGTCTCTGCTTCAGGCTTTCTGTTCTCCATCTCTCATGTAAATGAATGGTCATCTGGTTCCATCTCGGATGTAAATGAGACCTAGGGCAGTTGTTTCACTCTTATCACCCTTATCTGGTGAGGGTCTTAGGTGCGTCTCTCACTGCATCTTAATCAGTTTCATTTAGGTAGAGGAGGGGAGGGAGTGGGGGGGTGAGTCCTTTGTGAGTCAGACAGACTGCATCCTGTGCCAGGGTTGCCCAAGAACACAGAGCTGAGGCGTAACAGTACAGGACTCAGTCTGATGTAAACGCATGCAAAACCTGTTTCTTAGATAAACTGGTACCTCTTTATACATGTCTAGCAGTGCAAAGGGCCACTGTAGTGGCTGCAATTAGTTTGCTACCACTATGACCTCTTTGTGTGAATGAGAATCCAGGCTTTTGCTGGCATTTGCTTATCATGACAGGGATAGTGAGCTCAATAATTTGCTCCTTCCTGTATTTTGTTGGGAGGAGGGTCTCCTTATCTCAGTGAATGTAAATTCCTATTACTGACAGATAATAGATATTAATATTGCTGCAGTTCCACACATTATGGCATCTTTAGTTCGTTTAAGTGCAAAATGCCAGTGGAAAAAGAAATTGGTAGTAGTGACCATACATCTCACAATGTAATCTCACTTGTCATTAAACACCTTTTGTTACTGATTATTTGGCCAAACCAGACACATTTTTCCACTTGAGTGAGAAAGTTTTTCCTTAATAAAACAGAAGGCTTCTGGGAACATGTCCTTGTTTTCCTCTGTTTAGCTATAGGATAAATTTGTATTCTCCTAATTTACAGCTCAGCAAAAAGCTAAAATCAACTAGTTAATTTCAAGGTGGTTGCTGCATGGCCAGTTTTCAACAAGAAACCTGATTCTGCTAAATGTTTGCATTTAAAATGTGTATAAATTGAATCTTAGACACTCACAGTGATGATCCTGGGATTTTTATTCTCTGCCCCCTGTGTGCACTAAACCCACGTTTAGTGGGTTTAGTGCACACAGCTTTGAGAGGGAACTGGAAACTACTTTTCTCTGCCAAGATCCTTGCTCAAGAGGATGCTCATGACAGATCATGAAAACAGTTACCCATCTTGGCCACCAACTGTCTTAGATGATAGGAATTCTACTGCAGAGAGCATCCATGTGTTTCCTTATCTAGCCAGAGGTATCACTGTTGAGTCATGTGAATTGCACCCACTCCACACAAGACGTTGAAGCTCATGTTGGACTTTGGTTGGTAGGGGTGTTATCAAGAGATTGAAACTGAATTTAGGTCTTTGCGTATGTCATAGATAGGGGTACTGAGGCCATGTCCTTGGCACCTTTCACCCCGGTTGATTCAAGGGAAAAGAACGGAAAAATGACAGGCATTTAATGTAGGGGCAACCTAAGTAATTAAATTAAAGAACTATTACAGATTTGAAATGAAATGCCAGCTATTTTCTATTGCTTTTTCTCTAGGTCAAAATAAAGGGATGGAGAAATTTAAGTAAATTCCCCAAACAGCAAATAATTCATGGTTGTTGTATATGAGAGTGAATTCAGTTTTTTCTTCTATTGTTCTTGGAATTTTCTAAACGGGTTATTATTGCCTGAAAATTATTCTTATTTCACATTTTTATGAACAGTTTTCAACAGAGGAAAACTGTTGCCTGGTAGGGTTTGTGCCCTGGGCAACTATGTGCTCCAGCTGATGTCCGGAAACTGAGGATGGAAGTAGGGGGCCTCTAGGATCCTGGCAGCTCCACTGGAAGGTGTTCCCCAGCCTCTGGCCTGCCCCCCTCTTCCACAGGCACCACCAGATGCCAGGCTTAGTGAAGATCTAAAACCCTTAATTCAGCAGCGGGGTGGGGGGGCAGTGGTGATACATAGGGCGTGCTCAAGGGTGCACATGCACCTCCTGAGATCACCGGTGCACCCCCTGAATGGCTGCGCTCGCTGCTTAGGCAACGGGCAAGGGGGGCAGGCTGGAGTGCCGGTGCCCCCCCTGCAAGCGCCAGCATTAGGGCTTGGTCATAGGAAATTAGCATTCAGTTTTTTACAAGTGCTTGTGTATATGACTAAAACAAGTCTGCAGTTGTTAAGTAAACCTTGCTTACTTAAAATTTCATTTAAAAAAATGTAATCAAGGTATGAGAGTCTTAGGGAATGAGTTTTAAAACTGGACAAGTTTGCCCAGATTTTCAAAAGTGATTTGTGGCTTCCATAATTTTAGGTATTAAATGCCCCATTTTAGTATTTAATTTTAAATGAAACTTTAATATTCCATACACTGAAGGCTGGGTTTCAGCTGAATCTGGGCTCATTTTGACGTGGAATTTCAACTAGAGACATAAAGCCATGTTCCATAAAACAATATTTTATGTCCTTATCTTTTGGCAAATTGTGTTTGCTGTGTATGTGCATTCACATATAAATGTACTTGCCAAGACAAACAGACTCTCTGACACACAAAATGATGGTACTGATAGGCTTTGCTTCAACACTACCCAGATGAAGAGAAGTTCAAATTGAGACAAGGCTTTGGGCTATTTTGCAGTTTGGAATGTAGTGAATCAAGACAGTAACTAAGATCATGCTTTTTGACTCAAGTCTCCTTCAGTTACAAGAGAGAAGCAACATATACTTGTTAAACCATCCTTAAGGAAAAGCAATATCAAATCCTATTTCACTTTTGTCTCAATGGCTGGATATGAACACACAGAGCAGAGAATCGACTTGAAGCTTTCTAGAGCCCTCTATACTTCTTTCCTTCTCAAATAGAAACCTCCACATTTGTCTTACTTAGCTTTAAATCTCCAAAAATTTGTATAATACTTAGCTTTATTCTTTATTAGCCTGACTTTCCAAGGCACTGGGCCCCTGTAGCTTCTTTTCGCTTAAAGGTAACAGGTTGCTCAGCCCTGCTGAAAAATCAAGCCTGTGATTAGTTCCATTGGAGTCAGTGGTACTAGTTGTAGTGTATAGAGTTTAAGTTCCTGGGCCTGCCTTTGCAAGATTGGATCATATGTTTGTTCCTCTTACATAATATTAAAATGCGAAACCCTGATCAACAGTTTTCACAAACAAGAAACAATAGCAGTTAAATGTGTAATGCCATGGATGAATTCAAATCACAATCTTGTGTCAAAACACTCCTAGAAGTTGGTGACAGTTTTATCTGGAACAGAACCTGTGATCTGTCTTTATTATTATTGCCCCATGTTCATTTCATTGCTTATCTAGTCTTTGTCCAAGTATTCACTCTGTGGTTTATATACACTTTATAAAATTTGGAATAGAACAAATGATCCTTGCTTAAAGGCCTCATTCTGAGTTACACCAAAGTCTTTACCCATCATCCTGGGTGTGTCTACACATGCAAATGCTGGATGGGTTTACTACAGAGTAAACCCACCTTAGGCATCTACACGGGCACTCATTTGGGAGCAGATTTGGTCCCACACTGCTCTGCCTCCCTGCAGCAGCCAGGGGAGCTCTAGGCCAGGGGGAGCTGCCTGCTGCGGGGGCAGGCTCTGCCACTGGAGCCCAGGCAGGGACAATGTCCTGCCCCAGCAGTAGGGATCTCCTGGCCCCAGCTCCCCACTCAGGAGCAGGAGGCTTGGAAAGAGCTGCAGGGGAGGGGCAGGTCCCAGCCTCCTTCTCCAATCTGCCAGTGGGGCAGCTAACAACAAGGATCACTGCTAGCTGGGGACTCACTGCTAGCTGCCCCACTGGCAGGTTAGGGCAGGGGGATGGGACATGCCCCTTCCCCATGGCTGTTTCCAAGCCCCATGTCTCAATTGCCTGATCGGGCCACAGGGCTGGGAAAAGGCTGCGGGCTGGGGACCTGCCTCAGACTGGGAAAGTCGCAAAACAGGAAAGGCCCCAGCCACACCTGGGCTGCATGTGCAGACTTCCTTGCACACTCCAGAGCTGGCCAGGAACTATTTTGGTCTGGGGCAGGTCTCAAGCTGCTCCAGGCTGAGTAAGGAACTCTGCTTGTGCGAGCTCATGGCCCCAGCTCCACGATTGTAGATTGGAGCCAGGAGCTCCCTTCTGCTTGGGCAGGGAGACAATATCTTAAAGGATGAGAGTCACCATGGGAGAAGCAAGGATTTTTGTGGGTGATATCTTTTATTGGACCAACTTTATAGTTGGGATAAAGTTAGATTAGCTTTCAAGTACAAGGCATTCTTTATCAGGTCACCATGTTTCTTTTGTCCTGTAATTTCTCTGTCAAAATTGATGTCAGCTCTAACAATGAACATCTTGCTGTCTTCAGATAATCAGGACTTTTTGTCACTATAGCTATGATTTAGATTCAAATTGGTAACTTTGAAGTAAAGTATTCTGTTGTTCAGTCCTAGTTCCTTGAGTTATGCTTACAGATGCATTTAGGCATCTAGTGGGATTTTGAAAAGTGTTAAAAAATACAGTCATACACGTGGGATGTATCTGCATTTTTAGGCATTTAAATTTCTTTAAAAATCTGAAACTTTGTGCCCTCATATTACCTTACTTTAAAACATCATATGCAAATTCTCCTACTGGACAAAATTCCAGGGTTATCTTAACAAATGTGCTGTGACCCACAGTGCACTGAAGAAGAAAGAACCTTAACAAACTTTTTAATTGTTTTGTTTTATCTACATGCCATGTTTAACTAGTGGAGGTCAATTCATTGTAGTTTATTACACTTTTCACTCATTGTTAGGGACCCACTTAATTCATGATTTTGAGGAAACCATGAAATCAGGCATTGTCTGCAACATCCACAAAATCAAAAGAAAAAAAGTTACTAAAAATAAAATGCTGACTTTCCAGTGGCAGCCAGCAGTCGTTATGGAAGCTGCAGCCCAGCCTTGCAGCCCACCGGGGGGGAGGGGGAAGGGGGCCACCAGCATGAAGGGGAGCAGCCAAATGGCAGCTGCCCACCCCTTGCCAATGACTGGCTGAGAGGGCTTCCCATTGCGCGACCCTGACCCTCCCCACCCATCAGCAGCAAGGGGCTGGGCCACTGTCCCCCAGCTAAGCAGCAGTGAGGGGTGGGCTTGCTGTGAAAAGACCACAAAATTGGCTCTACTTTAAGTGACTGGCCCACAAAAATCCCTTTCACCCCCCACAACTTAGGTAGATCCCTACATATTGTACATCTTTAGTGCAAAGCTAAATTTTGCTTTACAGGAGAATGATCCCTTCCATCTTCCAAAAGTCTTGGGCTTTTAAGACTTCTTCTTCTTCCCCCCTCCCCACCCCAATGCAGTCTTTATAGACTTCTCCTTCTTATTTCCCTTCCTGCATGCAGTCTTCATAATATACACCCTCACTTTCTTCCAGTTGGCTCCCAGAGTGCTTTACGGTCCTTATTATGTAAATTGTTGGTGCATTTTCAAACTTGATTTTGATGGGAGTTGTAGGTGCATTGAATACTTAGGAAAATCAAGCCACTTCCTTCAGTGACTAACTCAGTATAGATGCCTAATTTTTGGTGTCTGCATTTAAAATTTTGAAGTTACAACTCTAGATCTCACCTTGGAAGCAACAGAAATACAGCTACCTCTGATATGACACATGGTGACTGTTTAACCAGTCATTGTGCCAATATGAAAATATGTGATAGGAAGTGAATGATACTTTACCTCATTGAAATTAATGCAAGAATTGTAGAGTGGCAGCAGGGGATTTTCTGTCATGGCATTTGGACAGGATACTTTGCTCACACCCTTCTGCATCTCAAACAATTTTGAAACTAAGAGAGGTTGTTTTGAGTACCTAAACCACTGAAAAGGGAGATGTGAGAAGGGAAGAAGGACCATCTTCACTAAAATGTTATCACAAGGGACATGTGTCACACACAAGGGATGTACTGTGAGGCTGATCTGTATTTCTTGTTCTTAGTCATATGAAATAGATCAGAGTTTCAAAAAGTTAATACAGTTACTATATGACAGGCTCATTTTCTACAGACAGCAGTGGCTACTGTTACATAAATGGCAAATGGTTTTCAGCACGCTACTTGTTTTTCTGTTAGACTGTAAAGTAAGGCAGCACCAAAGAAAGAGAGTATTCATCTGGAAACTAGTTTGTTTGGGTCTACCTACTCTGTTATCTTGAGTTTATTCTGAAGGTCATCCTCATGAAGCTTGAGCCACATGAGATAACCCTCTGCATCCATGTCTAAAATTGCAGCCACTGCACTTTATGCTTCCAGTTCCTTCTAAATATCTGTCTGCCCACCACTTG
>NW_005842893.1:514161-524496 GCF_000455745.1 Alligator sinensis
GCTGAAAATCTCTAATGGGGGGGAGCAAAGATGGGAAGCAGGGTGAAAAATGGTTAGAAATCAGAAGCAGGAAATGGTGGGATTACTGCTGACTGACTTCCTATACTCATAACTGGGGACCACTGGAATATGTGCTAGAAGTGCGCTGTGCAGCAGCTCCTTTAATCTTGCAGTTTCCCCCATGTGCCCCCCTGCTACTTCCTCCCCTGCCCCCCACTGATTGTGGGGGAGGGGGGGAGGGCTGTTGGCCTCATTGCTTGCTCCTGACAGCCAGGAGGAGAAAACTTCAATTTTAAACATATTGTGGTTTTTGCCTCTTGCCCAATCAGCAGCAAGTGGTGGGGCTACTAGGACCCCTCTCTGCCAATCAGCAGGGAGAGGCAAAAACCATGGTATATTTAAAACCATGATTTTCACCTCCCGCCAATCAGGGTGAATGGTAAGGCCAACAGGGCTCCTCCACCTATCAGTGGTAGGCAGGTGCACAAGATTAAAGTGCTCTTTTAATCTTCCAGGAAGCTGCAAGATTAAAAGAGCAGCTGTGCAGCACAATTCTGGTGCAAATTCCAGTGGTCCCTACTCATGATGTGCAGTGTCTGAGTGAGATCCAAATACACAGCAGGGAGGGAAGAGGGAAGGGAGGACAGAAGAAGTAGGGAGTCAGGCTTGACTTTAGACCCAGAAGTTCACCAGAGCTTCCTGTGGTGTGCTTTAGTTGAGTTTAGGGATTTTCAGTGGAGCTAGTTAGCATGTATTGCTTTGAGGGCAGTCTTAAGACTGACTTCACAGCAGAGGCTAGCTGCTATGCAAGTGGATATGAAAGGTTGTCAGCTTGTTTAGAACATGGCAATGTGATGATGCTAGGACCTTGACCCCCTTTGGACACACAAAGATGAACTACTTGCAGCAAGGAGGGTGCTGGCAATAAAACAAGTTTCCATTGCTTCCTGTTGACCCAAATTTCCCTTCGTATTGGTTGTACATTGACTTCAGTGGAGTTAACTGTTGAGTTGCACCTAAGGAAGAAGAAAAATGGACCCAATTTATTTATTTGATTGTTAATTTCACTTTGAAGCTGTTAAGAGAGGACTAAAGAACCTGACAGAGTTTTGGGCATTGCCAACCAAAATGAGACAGGAGTTCTAAATACAAGTGGGAATCCCCGCCTCCAGTTATACCACTGATATAAGACCATGGCGCTAGAAGAGTATAGCTGTCTTGAGCCAGAAACCTTTATGTGAAACATGTTCAAAGAAAGCACCCAAAATTCAGCAAAGCTTTTAATGAGGACAAAGACTGAAAGGGAAAATTGGAGAAGCCAACCAGCAAAGTCTGAAATGTATACAACAGGACTTGATAATAAAGGGGGATCAATAACCACAGTAAAATCCTGGAGCCCTTACTCATATGGCATCGTTTAGATTATTCACTTCGGGAAAGATTACAGAAGTTGGCTTCATGCTGACCCAAGAAAACATCCCCACTGCTTCACAAATTAAACAGATGGTCATATAGAAAGATACTGCAGAATTTTTCTTTTTAAAATGGCTACTGCTGTATAGCACTACTTAAAAACAAAGAAAGGGAGAGAGTGAGCAACTCAGAGTTAGTTCAGTTTCCAGACAGAACCTCAGCGGATCATGGATTAATATGTTCTTGTAAGCAATAAGCCCCACTCAATAAAAGTTGTAGTCTACTGTGTTATTTGGTGTAAGTTAAATCCTTCTATTCATGACAATCATAGACTCACAGTTATTGTCTGATGGAGAAAATGCTAGTGGCATTGGCAGAAAAAAAGTGAATTAAGACAACCAGAGGCCTATTTTTCATATGGTTGTAAATTAGGAGACACTCTATTGAACTCAACGGAATTGTTCAAGAGTAAAAATGGTGTAAAAGGATAAATAGTAGGCCCTACATTTTCAGTGGAGAACAAACTCGCTTATTTTAACATGCAACATGGGAAGAAGGGACAATGAATTACAGAAAACTTGAACGTGCTAATGTTGACATTTACAGCATCTATCAATTGGGTTTGGTGGAGCTCTGCTAAAGATACTGTCATATCTGTTCATGAATAGTCATGCTAAGACATGACATAAAAAGGGTGGGAACTTTATCATTGATGTCCATGGAAGCAGTGTCGGGCCAATCCTCATCTTGTTTGAAATTCTTACTGTGAAAATGGTAGCAACATTACAGGCTTAAAATGTCAGTCTGTCCAGCCTAAGATTTCTTGCTCTGATGGAGAAGTCATTGGAGTTCATTGCTTAAAAAGTAAAATAAAAAATAAAAATATTTTTCTTCTTATAGAAGGTCAACTTTTTATGGTTTCAGGGCTGTGTATAATTACTTCATTCTGATTAAGGTATTTGAGAAGATGCTGAATTGGCTGTCTCAAGCACACAAAGAGTATGGCTAAACTAGTAGTTTCATGAACTTAAAATATAAAATAAATAAAAGCAAATTAGTCTTTATAGCCAAAAGGAAAGTTGTTCTGAATTATTAATGCATGACAATATTGGAATCCTTCACTTGGTAGCAAATACTCCCTGACACTTCTCAGATTCTGTTAGATTGAGAAGCTGACTTTGTCTCTTATTGTGATGATGTGTCAGTAATAGATCAAGTAAATTCCTTGTACAGGCGCAGTTCAGGAAAGGTGAACTTCCAAATGAGAAGCTACTTCTGTGCTGAAGGCTGCTTGAAAAGCAGGTGATGAACTCCAAAACTCTAAACTGATGGATGTAAGTTGTCCTAGTCAGGGACAAAATGGTAAACAGCTTAAGAATAATGAACGACAAGCAAAATTATGGATGTTCAAAATACAAGAGATCAAATAAAGGTTATTGTGTTCAGCCTAGTTTTAAACAAACAGACAGGAAAGCTTCTTCCATTATACAACATTCATCATTCTAGTATTTAAGCATCTAATAGATTACAGCCATGGATTTTTTTCCTTATAGCTTATCTTTTCCTTTGTTTAATTTAATCCTGTCTTTCCTGAGCACTGTACACTCCAAACCAGCCTAAAAAAGGCTGGAAGGAAAAAAATAAATCAGTCATCACCTGGCTGGACTGAATATTAACTGTATGTTATGGTACAGTCCAGAGATACGAGCCTGTCCCACTGAAGTTAATGGGAGCTTTATCTTTCCTATGTGAAAGTTCTCTTAAAAGCTCAGCTGAATCCCCAGGATGAAAAGGAGTGACTACAGGATGTCAGACCAGTAGAGGGTACCGAGCGGGGAGGGGGAGACATAAGGAAAATAAGTGTCTTAATTGCCATATCTCAGAGCACTGTCAGTAAATTGGTGACAAACTGTGCCAAAGCAGGCAGAATCTGGGGTGAAAGTATGATATGGAAACTAAACAATGCTGTGATGAAAGGTGACTAGACAGACAGATGTACTCAGAGATTGAGAAAGAAAGAGAGAGAGGAAGATACATTTATTCTGGGTCAAGCTCACAAGCGAGTCTCAAGGATGATCTACTCTGGAGTCTCTACTGCTATAGCTACAACAGCACCACTATGCTGGCACAGACATCTAGTTGAAGACTTAGCATATACTGTCAGAAGCGGGGGTTATATGCCAATATAGCTTCCTCTTCTCAAGTGACATAAACTAAGCTGTCAAAAGCCCTCTTGTCAGCCTAGTTGTGTCCATGCTGGGAGTTCTTGTGACATAACAATGTCAGCCCTTCCCAGGTGACATGTGATGTTGACAAAACTTTGTAGTATAAAGCTGGCCTTTGTGAGTCCAAAATGGCATCATTTATACCGTAAGAGAGTTGCTGTGATGGTGAGGTGAGAGGGTGTCTTGATGCATCCACAGATAACCCCTAAATGCTGAAGCTTGGCTCTGATGGAGTTTCAGGAACTTGTTCTGAGAGGAAGCTTCCTGCACTGGAGAAAAGCAAAATTGTTTGTATCAGCAACACCAACAGCAGATGAAAAGTTCCCTCCATACCTGGTTCAACTGATAGGTAAATGTGACTGTTATTAAAGTGAGTTGGTGCCATTGTTCTGGGGTCTCATCCTGGTTGTGCCAACCCATCAGTAAGGAGACAGTGAGATTACAAAGCAATGCCTCCCATCAGCTCCCCCAGCCCCTGCCTTAGCATGCAATTTTAGATCCTTCTCTACTTACCCACCTTGACCACTGTGTAACTTACATCCTCTCAAGGGCTGTGTGTAGACAAAATGAGGAGCATGTGTGCACAACATTTTAAAGCAGACTAAATGCTTTTGCACCGCTTTAATAGTGTCAGTGTTTGCTCACCTCAGCGGCATATTGCGCGTTAATTCCAGCTGCTGTAGGAAATTCGGTGGTGTAATGCACCTTAAATGACTTGGGGCACAGAAAACTAAAACTCCTTACCTGGCATCCTGGGGGTCTCCCAGGGCTCCAGCGGTTGCAATCTGGGCATGCAGAGCCTGGCCAGCAACTGGAATGTGGCTCTGGCCAGCCAGGCTCTGGTTTTCGGCAGCGCACACTGTTGCCACGTGCTCTGCCCCACTTTTTTCTTGTGTGGGTTTTTTTGACGCCGGGATCTCCCATGCCTACGATGCTGCAAATTAGCAGTCCAGCAAACACCTGCACAGGTCTGCAGTGCCACAAACCGCACATGCACACTTGTCTGAACACACCCATAAATGTCTGCAGCTGGTGCTTGCTAGAAACATTTGCATGCTGTGTGGAAGAGCAGAGAGTGAGGGAAAAGGGCCTCAGAGGAAAAACAGCTCAGGGAGACATGAAAATTCAATTAAACAGAAGACAAGGAAAATTTAAAGCAAGTCTGAAGCTGCCAACACTGCAGAGAGAGCAGAGAGGATTCACGAGCTTCACTTCCATCTCCAAATTTAATGAATGAAGAGGACAGCAAAGTGGGAAAAATGGCCACCCCAAAGGATTTAGATGACCAGGCAGATAAAAAACACTGAAAATTCCAGGATGAGTCTTTTGAATTACATCTATAGCATATACTGCCTGGAGTCAGATCTGCAACTTCCCCAATATGGAAGATGTCTGTTTCTTGCCTCTAATAAGTGCAGTTGTTATCTATATAGAAGCCAGAAAAAACACAGCTAACCTGATTCTCAATTGTACTACTTTTTGGGTATATATTTCCAACCAACTCACACTGAATGCTGCAAATGGATATAAAACTACCTGATCAGAGTGCATAATTTTATGTTGGACCTGCATCTCCTGCTTTTGATTTGAATATAAATCAAAAGGCACTTAGAAGTCCTGTTTTGCAGAAATAGTTTACATATGTTTGGCACAATAAGCTATTATAATGCAAGAATCAGGTGATCTTTGCTCCATTAAGATAAACTCTTAGGACCTTGGAAAATTATTGCCATGAATTTGCTTTCTGTCAGCTCTTCAGTAAAGTCATTCAACCTCACTTCATACCGGTGATTTAATTTTTCATGCAAACAGTTTACTTCACTTGGAATGTAATCATATACATATTTAGAACTCTGTTAATCAGGACTGAAATGTACTCTGTGGTTAAACCATGTAAGACTGGGTGGTGATGGAGGAATGATTTCCATTTTGCAGGTATAGAACACACCTATCAGGAAAGTTGTCAAGCTACACAACTAAATGGGTTAATGTACTTCGAGAAATTCATATTTTTATACATTATATAAAAGGTTTGATCCAAAGACCAATAAAGGCAATAGAAACACTCCTATTGTCTTTAGTGGGCTTTTTGATCAGACCATAAATGCAAAATATTAGTGCTCATGGACAAAAAACAGTCAATCAAAAAAACAGCACTAACTACAGTTAGATGCTTTTTGGTGTATCTATAGGATAGTTATTCTGTGCAAAATCAATAACTATTTGCAAGAGAGAGTTACTTGTGTTTTGCAGCCATGGCTTTACATTCTGCAATGTTAGGTCTTTAAATAAAATGAACAAAAAATGAAATAAAATAAAACATTGCTGATTGGTAGAGCTTGGATCTGATAGTCTCCAGGGCATGTTGTAGAGGGTATTGGATTTGTCAAGCCTTCCTAGGGGAAGGAGTTGAATTTGGGGTTTGAGTGTCTTTATAGCCATTCAAGTCAGTCTGTAGGTGTTCTTGCTATTATTGTAAATTATACACACATTCTATGTTGCTTGTGGCTAATGAATTTATAAAATACAAGTAAGTTAAATTAACTACATAACCCATGCAGGGGTTGTATAGCATCTGAGTTCTAAACAAGAGAAATTTATTTCATTCACTTCAGTCCTTGTGCCTATTCCTGAAGTTCCTGTTGCTATTATTATTTTTAGAACATTTTTAGCCGTTCCTCTTTAGCATGCTGCTAGGCTTTGTAATTTCTCTTTCCTCCTATTCTAAGTAGAAATCCCATTGAAAACAGTACCACTGCAGCATTGGTTTAGGCCTGAGGAAGGAGCAGAGTTGAATGCTAATTTTGTTGTTGTCTCCCGAAGCAGAGCCTGTCATTCCCTGACACTGAATTGGCCTTGTCCACTGTGCCTTTTTTTGTGAAAGACATTGTTATTTGATGTCATTCTTTCTGGTTTTGAAAATGAAAAGAATCAGCCCTTCACAAAAGGGGAAAAATCAAGTTGTAGTGTTTAAGAGTTTGTTGACATCATTAGCTTTAAAAAAAAAACAACAAAAAAAACCTTTTGGTGTTGTCATATTTTCTTCCAGTCAGAATCACTTCATTGATGTTTAAGATGGAGCAAAGTTGTTCAGAGAGAATCCCCTCCAAGCACCCTTTCTAGAGTGAAATGCAGGGGTGAAGTGCCAGTGTGGTCACACCCCACTTTGAAAACAAGGTGCATGTGCAGTGAGCTCTCCACTGCCAAGAGCTGTGGTCTTGGCCAGTGCTCTCTGCTGCTGCTTGTGTCCTCTGCACCAGTAAGCTCTTTGCTGCATCCCATCCTTTTCAAAATCTTAGATCCACTACTGAGTGTTTCAGAACAACTCTAATTTCCCAGTTCTGGGAAATTCTGTTCACTGATCTTGAGAAGTAAATTGACAACTGACGGAAATGCTGGCCACCATGGTTTGATTTGGCCATATTAAGTTAAACTATTCTGGTGTGATGGTCCCATGACCCATTATGGGTGCTTTGTCAGGTTGCATTTCAAACCAGCAATATGATATTGTCTCACTAGAATTTTTATTCCAAATTATTTCCAACTCAAGCTCCAGTATTATTAAAGGCCACATTGTTAGTTGATTTGAAACAAAGATGAAGCCAGGTTATTCTGAGGGAATTTTTTAAATTGGATTATGGCACCAACACAAAATATAAAAAAAGCTAAAATAGAGATAGATGTAGATATTTAAACACACACAGGCATCAATCTCTTCACCTGCCAATTTGGAACCCTGATAAATCCATATTATAGATGCTAGGTTATTATTGTCTGTAAGACCAACTTGAAGAAAAATTTTAGGGTATAAATATGATGCTCTACTCCATTTATGCCCAAAGTTTAAAATGCTACCTTTTTTTTCTTTGAAAGTCAGATTACAAATTCAGGCTGCCAGGAATTAATCCTTAGTGTTCTCCGAGTCCCTGTTTTCTGGCTAGTTCCAGTTCTGCAGGTTTTTGGGGAAAGATAGGTCAAGTACTCTGAGAGGCAGTTGAATATTGGTTAGGTAAACATGCTGAGTTTCAGGTTTAATGAACATCATCAGGAGGCATTTGCCATTGAATAGATCAATTTAAAGTACTAGCTAGCTGGGCTAATAGTCTTATTTGTATTATGACAAAGCCTACCGACCTCATGCAAGAGTCATGTCAAATACTTTGTAAAAATGGAATAAAATATGGTCCCTGTTCCAAAGACCTTATGGTCTAAACAAAAAGCCGTGACAAAACTAGGTTTTAAAAATAAGAGGCAGCTGCAGAGGCAGGAAGAATGACAGTAACGTGGGTGAGATTACTTAAGAGTAGCTAGCACCATGATTATTTCTGATTCAGCTGAAAAGGTTGGAGAAGGGCTTTTAACCACTGTCTATTTCAATTTAGGCACTTAAGTAATGCCAAATCCATAAAATCAATTACCCCACCTCCTGTTGAAATCAATAGGAGTCTTTCCATTGACTTCAGTGAGAGTTGGATCAGGTCTGTGTTTGGCCAATTAATCTTTTAAACACAGGACACATCATTTGGTAGAAACCATGCTCTCCCTAAAATAAAAATCCACAAATTGCTCTGAACAGAAAACACCCAGCCAGCATCTGTCTGCCTCATGGCCTTTGTCTGGCTGTACTCAGGCAGATTTGTGGCCTCCAATGCACTCCAGTGAAGTTACATGCAGAGATAGTTGGTACAGAAAGCCCCATTCTTGAAAAGATGCTCCAACCTGAGCCTGTTCCACTGCGCAGAGAATCATGCAGAGAGACATGAATGTCTAGGTCAAGTAATTGAGATCAGAGCCCTGCACATACATAATTTATTTGCAGTCCCAAATTTAGGTCGTATTTCTGTTAGTGTCTCTGCTAGGTAAGGGCTGAGGACCAGTTTTGAGTCTTAATCAGCATTGACAAAGTGCTTTTTGCTGCTCAAGTAGAAAATGCTACTATAAAAAAGTGTGTGTGTATGTGTGCATATACACAATAGTACAAACTATTCATCTTTGTTTTCTTATTTTGGCATGCATCTTTCTGGAGTTGCATTAGAAGTTAAGCAGAAAGGAGCAGAGTGCTCTGCTAAATGATCATAGGGAATAAGAGAACAAAATCCAAATATGGTAAGGGTGGCAGTGCAACCTCATCAGCATTAAAACTAGAATGTAGCTCTCCTTTAACTTCCCACCCTACCTTCAACATAAAAGTGCATAGAACTTCACAATAAGAGACTTTAGGATTTCCAATTTATAAATTATTAAAATTAATATTGTGTTCTATGTAGTTGGAAACCTATTATAATACACACAATGACACTGGTAAAGCACAAGCCATTTTATTAACACGTATTTCAAGAACAGGCACTTTATGCTATATTTTCCATTTGTATATGATTAATCTCTTCTTACAAACTGTTAAGATCACATCTGTCTATGTGCTAGTGTCACACCCAACACAATGAAGTCACCAGATGGGGGTCTTCTGGTGCAACAACTGCTCAAACTCATTAATAATAATTAATATATCCAATTTAGCCAATGAATTCCATAGAACAAATTAATAATGCCCAAGACAATCTATGCCAGTTGTAGTGTAAAATCAGAGATGGGGTTCTTGGGAGTTATCTCTAGTGTCATTTATCCAAAAGCACAAGCAGGGGCAGGGATGGGGTCTCATTCTAACCTTAAAAATACAAGACAATATGAGTGCATTGTTCAGAAGCCAGATGCAGAATAGATATTTAGTCAACACTGTGCAGCAAAGGACCAGTACCATCGGTTTAGAACAGAGGTGGGCAATTATTTTAGCTGGAGGGCTGCTTAATGAGTTTTGGGCTGCAACAGTAGCCCCACCCCTTCACAGGTGCCCCGCCTCCTGGTCACCATCTTGGGACTGGAAGTCCTGCCCCCTAAACCCTGACCTTTGCCACCAGAAGTACCCCCCCTTGCACCAAAAATATTCCTTTGGGGGGGGGGGGGGAGAGAAGTTGGGGTTTCCCATCTTGGAACCAGAAAAAATGAAATCATACACTAGAAGTCAAACGTCTACTATAATTTTTAATTTTATTTCAAAAAATATTTTTGTCCTGATTTGCATGTTTTCATAGTGTAAAAATAAAGCCTTACTCTTGTATAATGTCGGGGGGGGTGGGTGTGGGGGAGGAGTGTGGTTAGGGGAGGTGAGTGTGTGTGCATGGTGGGGTGTGGGGGGGTTGTGACGAGGTGTGGCACTGTTTTTGTGGGGGTGTAGGTTATGTTAGAGGTGTGGGGGTGTGTATATGTGGGAGGGTTATGGGGGGATGTGGGCAGGGTGTGTGGGGGGGTTGTGAAGTGTGAAGGAGGGTCGGGGGGAGCCCCCCACATACACTGTCTCCCCCATGGTGCACAGCCAGCAGCAGCAGCAGCAAGCAGAGGGCCCTCGGGGCACTTGTGGCCTGCGCAGGCACAGCTGCCAGGCAGCACATAGCTCCAGCCAGTTCTGGGACCTATGAGTGGCAGCAAGGACTTGATCCAGGCCAGCTCGCCGCTATCACGTGGGGCTCACATGCAGCTCCTGGGACTTGCACACCAGCAGGGGTGGAAAGAAAGCACTGCATGATGGACCCGGATGGACTCCCTGCTGCCACATGCAGCTCCCTGGACTCTGCCAGGAAGCAGGCCTACCTCCGCTCCACGCTCCCGCTGTCCCACTGGGCATGGGCACAGGGCTCTGCCT
>NW_005842893.1:524527-533495 GCF_000455745.1 Alligator sinensis
AGCCTCAGCCCCATGTTCTGCATTGCTGCACAGCTGTAGCTCCCCTACATGGTGCCCAGAGCAAAAGCTGCAGCAGAGACACAGGAGGAGCCACTGGAGGCTGGGGAAACCGAGCAGGTCCCCGAGCAGCTGCAGCACTTGCAGCACCGGCCCCTCCTGGAAGCTGTGCATGCTGGCCAGGGTGGGAGTGAAATGCTCAGGCTGGGTACTGTTCAATTAATTGGTGGGTGTGTGCAGACTGGATGAGGCCCATGGGCTGTATTTTGCCTGCCCCTGGTTTAGAAGGTTTGTTCAAACCAGGGAATACCAAAGAATAATGTTTTACCCAAAGGTGCTGTTTGACTACGTAGCAACAGTGGTCTGATCAACTTTGCTTTGATGCTGTATTATATATAGAAAAAAGACAGAACCTCAGTGAACAGAGAGCTAAGATTAAAGAGGCTGGCTGTAGATATTTCTTGTAAGGTACTGTTCTTGCCCTGGTTATTACTGACTTCAGAACCAGTTGGTGAATACCAAACAGCAAGATTTGTGTTTTTTCCTGCCTTGATACTCTTCATAGAAATAGAACCATTTCATTCTTCATGCTATTTTTGTATTAATGATTATTTATAATTCATTAGTTGTTCACTATGACATACACTGTTTCATACTCAGTGGTCATAAAAGAGATAAAGGGGCACTGCTGTTCTTGATTTTAAATATTTTATCCTATTTTATATTTCAAGTAAGATGTATTCTATAGATCATTGGTAGAATCAGAAAAGAAAAGTTTTGCGGGGTTTTTTTGTTTGTTTTTTTTGACAGGATGATGGCTGGGAAACATCAAATGTCTGGTTCCTTGCTGGCTGTTTGTTCTTTGAAATAAACCAAGCATTGCTATGTTGCTACCTTAGCTATATTTGTCTTGGTAAATAAGCATCATTAGGATTGAAATACAAATGCACATTATTCTGCACTGTTTAGCTATTCTGTGATTGTTTTGGACTGAGAAAATTTTCTCTTTCAGATACATTTGTCATGTTGACTTCTTTTTTTGCAGAAGCCATTCATTCCTCACCAAGGGTGTAGTCCAGGGGTCAGCAACCCCCGGCGCACGTGCCGAGCATGGCACACAAGGCCATTTTGCTCGGCACACCACCACCAGCCCAGGCTCTAAGCAGCTGCTGCCAACCATGGAGCCCAGGCTGCTCCCAGCAGGCAGCTGGGAGGCTGCAAGGCCTGCCTCAAGCAGACTGGGCTCCGTGGGCTGGCTGCAGCCCGGAGGCTGCAAACAGCTGCTCCGGCAGGTCAGCACTCCAGCATCTTCCAAGGTACACATTGTGGCTTTTTCAGCACTCCAGCCAAAAAACGTTGCCTACCCCTGGCATAGTCTTTAGTCATTGATTGGGATGAAGCACCAATAACACACATATGTGAATCTGGCTACTGAGATTCAGGCACACAGAAACTACTAGACTTTTTACTACAATCCCTATATCCCAGAGCTGATGTACGGAGAAGGGCAAGAAACAGGGCTTTGCTAGAATGTCATAATTTGACTATAGCACTCCCTAGAGAATATGGGAAGAACATCATATGGGTATATCTGAGGTACAATGCATCTCAGGCTACCTCATGCTTTGGGTTATTCCCACAGGCAAAGCCTAGCCCTAAAGGAGAGAAGTTATTGTTTTTTAGGCACAGTGAGCATCTGTAGTTTACAGTTCAAGTCTAAATCTTGACACATGAAGCAGTTCCAGATATAAATACAGATGTTTACTATCACCACAAACCAGTGCTGTTAGTAGAATAATTTCTTTAGCCAGTACATTGTACAATTTTGCAAATACATTGCACTGTTTTGATCTAGTTCCTTGATATTTGAACCAGTGATATCACTTGCAACCCCCATCCCACAAAAAGGTGTATAACAGTGTAAGGCCTGGCCTTCATGTTACCTTGAATATCAACTTAACCTAATTTTGAATTTTAAATTAGTGACTAACCATTACTGTTTGATGGTCTGTGTGCAATGAGTTAGTATTGGCAGTATAATCAAACCAGTTTAGGATGTGGTAGGCCAAGCTTGTAACACCATGGTAGCCCGAGAGGTTTTTCAATACTACACTACTGGGTAGATTATTTATGAGGCATTATAATTTCTTCCAAAGCAAAGAGCATTGGCACAGGGTATTGGACACAGCAGAATACATCAATGACTTGTCTATGTTTCTTGATCTATCTGATGGGATCTAATTGATGGGTTTGAATGCAATCATTCCTACTCTCAAAGAAAATACACTGCAATGTTAGAGAAGAAATAAGATCATAAGGTAGAAACATCTCCAAACTGACCCCTTCCCTTCGATATTCAAGGATAGATTCAAGCTAAGTTGTCTGGGGTTGAATACAGTCTGTATTTTCAAATCCTGTATTTTCAATACAGTCTGTATTTTCAAATTTTAAAGGCTGTATTTTCAAATCCTCTCACATGTTCCTGAGAGAACACTCATGCTCCGTGTGGGGCTCTTCATAACCTGGGCTGATGTAATCTTAAAGTGATGCTTACTTTGTCTGCTGCTGGGAGGGATGTAAAACACTAATGAGAGTGTGACCCAGTTCCACCAAAATAACAAATCTAAGCCTGTCTCCTAATGCAGTTGAACTGTCTTGGTTTCAGCTAACCAGAGAATGATCACAAAGGTCTTTGTAATGCCAGGAGAAGGTTTGGGGGGGGGGGGGGGATTTTAACCCGGCAGGGAGAAATGCATTCTACACAGTCAGGAAGGAAACGTCATGCCTTAAGATCACTACTCATTAATGACTGTCCATTCAACTGCAAGGCTAAAAAAACCCCAAAACCATAAAATAGAACACACACCTATTTCCTCTCATCAAAGCTGACAAATACAGAAATGAAGTGGGATCTGAAATCAAATGAAACAGCAAGGACTGGGATTAAAGTGAAACTCATTACACCTTGAGCCATGATCACACTAGATCTCATAGTAGTATCATCCAGCTAATTTGGATGGGAAATTTTCGTTGTGTAGGCACTGAAGTTTCAAAAGATTAACCTTTTCTGTTGGTTTCTATCATGCTGGGAGGAGGCAGAGTGCTCCTGGAGGAAATGCACCTTAGCAAAGGTATAAAAACCCAGGATCTGCCTGCTTGTATTCATTAAAATTCCAAGAGGACATTTTGCAAGAACTAGGGGGTTAAGCCTAATATTCTGGCTACATTCCATATTGTGGTAGTGTTGTGACAATTTTGTAGACATGAGAGTCTGGGGGATACGTGATAGGCAAGGATTTCTGTGGGTGATGTATTTTATTAGACCAACTATATAGTTGGTAGGGATATACATAAGCTTTTGAGTACCATGTAACCCCCTGAAAGCTTGTGTAGATCCCTATAAACTATATAGTTGGTCCAGTAGAAGATATCACTCACAAAAATCCTTGCTTATTAAATTCCACATTGTTACAGTTGTGTTCAGCCTTCTCAGCACGCTACAGCATTAATTCTGTCTCTCTATTCACATGATTTCCACCGGTGGTATCAGTGGTATCTAAGTCCCTCTCACCTGTTTAAAGAACATGTTTTTTGTTTGTTTTTTTAATTCAGTTTTAAATGCAAGGAAGTTAGTTGTTTGCCTTATTTTTCATGAGGCTTAGGTCCAAAATCCTATAAAAAATCATCTTCCCCCCTCAAATTTCTGAACTTCCCCTCATTGATTGACAGTTTCACTGTGCCAGAGGCCTATTATGGGTTATGGGAGGCCATGATCATGGCTGCAGAGGGGGTCTCTCAGGTAGTTGACGTATGTCCCATAGAGACCTTTGAGTATCAAGACAGAGACCTTTGTATTTTAGAGGGCACCTGGGCACCTTTGTTATTATTTATTATTTTTATTACCATAGAACCAAGGACCTAATTGTGGACCAAGATTCCAGTGTGCTAGGTGCTCTACAAAAAGGCTGTTCCTGTTCATCTGTATGATTTTCTACTCTGTCTTGTAAAACTGCAGTAATAAAAAGTAAGACCCGTGGCATCAATTACTTAGGTTTGCAAAACATTTTACAGACAATTAACTCCTTAATTACTTCTGTGTGAGGCAAAATTACACCTGGTTTGAAATATTCCCATTGCAACATTTTTTTAAAAATAAAAAGCTGGAAAATATTTCTGTTTAAATGTTGTTTATTAATAATAAGGACATTTTAAAAAGTATTAGACACTGATGCAGAGGGGGGTCACCCACCCTTCCCAAAGGCAATGAGCAAGGCAGCTGAAGAACTGGAAATATAATCCAACAATCCTGGTTCCCAGAGTGTTGTTCTAGTCTTTTTCTCACTTTATTAGAACACATTTGAAAAAGAGCAGTGTTGGCTATCCAGTAAGTCAAAGGCATGGTGTTTTTTATAGTGTATCTATAGCATGTTTACCTAGATGATATAAAAGGTAGTTAAGATGCATGGCTGGAGTAAGCTGGTCAGAAAATTGGTGTAAGTGGCTAGAAATAGTACAGTAGTACAACTTGGCATTCAGTGGGTATGCAAAATTATTATGAAGGTAACTTGTCGATTAGGTTTGGGGTTCGGTGCAGAAGTGTTGATTCCTCTTCAGCTCAAGCTCTAACTCAAGTTGCCATGTGGAAGAGAAAGACAAAGAAAAAGAAAGACTGTCTATCAAGGGGAAAGCAGGAGCCATAATAGAAAGAAAGTATGCAATGTAAGGGTTTAGCTCAAACTCTAGCTATTACAGCTAAAAATGATGCTTTTTATTTCCCTGCATGTGTCCTTTCTCCAGATCCTCTCCCTGACACTCTTTACTGGAGCAGAGTTAATAGAAATCAGTTTGTTAAAGTGAAAATGATGTTGCTGGCAAGAAGCACTGTGAACCTCTCAAAGAGCGTTAACAGAAGTGTGATAGATTATCAGAGCAATACCTTTGCAGAACTGTCCTTAAGGATGACTAGTGGAATGTGGAGCCCACTTTTACCAGCCATCCAAAGGGTCCAAATGAGAATCTTATGTTCTTACTCAGATGAAAACAACCCTTGCTTTCTAAGGTATGAATCCTATTAATCTGTGCAAATATGTACCCAGCATCCTGCTCTGCACCTTTTTATCAGGAACCATTTCTCAAAGGAAGCACCATATACTTTATGATGGAAAATGCCTTTCACATAGAGCTGTGACAAACCATTCTGTGTTGTTCAGTGAGAAATGACACGTGCTAAAGTGGTAGGTAGAGAGAGAATGATCATCACGGAATCACAGTTATAGTGAAGTATCATCAGCATAATGATTCAAATCAAACAGTTGGCTCTGAGTCTGCTGTTGACATATCTTGTCCTCCAGTCATCAGATGGCAACCTAGTAATATGTAGTGACTGGGGAAGGAGGAATTTCTCCTGATTTCCACTATCACCAGTTAGCAGCACTTACTATGTTACATCATTGCCATCAAGCATCCTCCATCTGTTTTCCATCTCCTGGAAACAAGAACTCCCCACGGGTATGAGAAAAGGCTCATTTTGACAGCAGAAGTTCGAAGAAAAGGCCAAACATTCAATTGGAATGACAGATCATTACAGAAGATGCTGACTTCCAGATGCTCTTAATACCTATTGAACTATGCTCATCCTTCCAAGATAAAAATCTCTATAACTTGGCCATCCAAAACCAAGCATGCTTGTGTTCAAAGAAAGGGTACAATCATGTATTTTATCCCTGAAATATGAATGCACAGCCAAGTCAATAGAAAGGTTTTCAGTGCAATATTCTGGCCTTGTTCTGATGTGATTTTTTTTATATTGTTCAGTGCTGGCACCACCATAATTAGCAATAAGCAGAAATACGAGCAACAGTGGCTACTTGTTCCATGTTTCCTATGACTGAATACATTCAATGTCAGATGAATTACCTGCTAAATGTTGAGTGGGGTTGTCACTTTACTTTACCCTAACCCATGGCTTCAGACAACAAGCACTATAGCATTTCTGGAGAACATGAACAGTTGCTGTCTTAATTTAATCATTTGTGCTTTCCTTGCAGTAAACAAAAGGTGACAGTTTTGTTAGTTGGGATACATGAGTCCATTTGAATCACTATAAAAGCTTGCACATATCCAGAAGAGAAGAGGCCTTCCAGCACTACAGATGACTCAAAATTACAATGCATATAGAGTTGTACCTACTATTGATCAAGTATAGTGCTGATCAGAAAGCAGCCGTAATGGGATAAATTAAGGACAAGGACAACCAATGGGCAGTGCTTGGAGTAGTACTGTCGTTGCTGTTGCTGAATAAAAGTTTGCTTTCACTTTAATCAAACTAATTCAATTCACGCCTCTCCTTTTCATTCTCTGTACTCTTTCAAGAGGTATTTTTAATGAAAAACTAAACAACTTGGGTTTTGACCCTAGAATCTAAATAAACCAATAGTGTTTGAACAAACTCATGAAAGTTTCTAGTAAGATCTGATGTTGTGAAGGATTTAATTAATGAAGAGACATGGTCACAGGGTGCATCTACATGTGCACTTTACTGTGTTTTAGCCTATTTTAACATGCATTTAAAGCATCACAAAAATCCCGTGCTTCTTCGCTAATGTGCATTAAAATAAGCTAATGCTCATTTTTCTAGTACCTCACAATGGAGGTACTAGATTTAATGTGCATTACCTAAAGCTCATTAATGAATGTGTAGACATGCCCATGGAGAACAGGGCCAGAAGTGCCAGAAGAGTGTCCAGAAGTGACAGAACAGGGCACTAAGCACCCAGGAATCTCTATAATACGTCTCAGTAAACCTCTCCATCCTCAGTTTCTATCACATACCCTGCAC
Source organism: Alligator sinensis (assembly GCF_000455745.1). Taxonomy (NCBI): domain Eukaryota; kingdom Metazoa; phylum Chordata; order Crocodylia; family Alligatoridae; genus Alligator; species Alligator sinensis. The sequence continues at coordinate 531,363 of NW_005842893.1, forward strand.
CAAAGTTTGAGGGAGTTCCTCAGAAAGCAGCCTTACCACTGTCTATGAACATTGCATACCCCAGAACTTCTCTAAACTGAAAACAGAACTTCATGGGTTCCTTTATAGCCTGTAACCTGTATTCAGAATTAGGAACCACAATATCACCCAAAATCAGTCCTTAGCATTGATACAAAAGAAGAAAGTTTCTGCTTAATTAGATATTATTCTGTTTGCAAAATTCTTTGTTTCTCTGCAGAGATCTAAGATATAGGTCACAATGCTAGTAAGTAAGCTTAATATTTAGTTGGGCAAATATTCCTTATCATAGAGGACTCACCTTTTGCATTACAAGGAGATATTTGTTTTTCCATAGTATCTTGAGCTGCATTCTGCCCAGTGTCACCCATCAGTGTAGCTCCATTGAATGCAATGCAATACTTGGACCTTAAACGTCAGCCATGAATTTACACCTTGACTCAGCAAAGCACAGACGCATGTAGTCAACATTAAGCACGTTATTATTGTTGTTGTTATGAATAATACACGTAGATAGCACTTTATGTAGGAAGTCAGTACCAATGTTCTCATTTTAGACATGGCAAAACTGAGGCATAGAAAGGGGAAATGGACTTGCTCATCATCACTAAGCAGGCTGTTGGCCAACAAGAAAACCCAGTCTCCTGATTCCTGATCTTATGCTCTACCCAGCAGACAATACTTCTTAAGTCTATTCTTATCCTGCAAAAGCCTTGTGCACCAGCTTAAGTCTTTACATGTTTAAAGTTAAGTGCTTTGCTGACATGAAGGCTTCACTTCCTTTCATAAGCGATCATTTTTCTCTTGCTGGCTGCATCCACATAAGCATGGACATTTGATTCCCTGAGGACAAGCAGCAACGAAACACCTTGTGTCTCTGCTGGTTGTCCCTGGGGAATGCCTGTACCATGAACCCTCTGATGCACAGCAGGTTACCCCAAGTAGAGGAGGCTGGGGCAAACACTGGTCTGGCCCCAGCAGCCTTACCTGGGGCTCTGGGGGCTTCCTGGGGCTGCAGCAGCAGCGATCCTGTTGCTTGGAGCCTGGCCGGCAGCCCGAGTCTGGATCTGGCCAGCCAGGCTCCATTTTTTAACAGAGCAGAGCATGTTGCCCCCACAAGCTGCGCCACTCTGCCTCTTCTTTTTGTCTGTGTGTGTGAAGGTTTTTTTGACCCTTGGATATCCAGGTCAGAAAAACACCCCTGAACTGCTCCCTTGCAGCACAGAGAACAGCTGAACATGCAGTATGTGGCACCACAGATGTGTCTACAGAGCCACATACCACATGGCTGCGCTCATCTGGGCACAGCTGCTGAGTCCAACTGAAATGCAGATCCAATTTGTGAGATCAGGCCTGGGGGAGGAGGAAGATGCACAATATTCTACACTTGGAGTACAAAGCTAAATACCAGCTACTATCTCTATGAATAACATGGCCAGGGAGGAGCTAACATGCTTACCAATCGTACTAGGGAAATATACTGCACCCTGAAAAGGAGCAACACATTTGTACAACAGGAGAAGCCTGAAAAGAGATGTAGCAGCCTTTAAAAAATGGACCCACCTGAACAGAATGGGAAGGGCTGTCTGGCAGAGACAGAGTTTGTCCCAGAGGGGACACTGAGGGCAAGTGAAGCTGTTTTGGAAGCAGCCCTGTTGGAAGTGGGAGGAGTGATATAAACCCAGCAAAGTTTTGAAAGAGAGCCATTAGCAAAAGCCTGGGAAGGGCCCTGAGCTGGGATTGGCTGAGAGGCTTGGATAAAAGGGGGAGCAGTTTTTCCGGCAGGGGGGAACAAGAGAGGCTGAGGGACAGGCTGGAGACCGGATTCAGAGTCTCAGTGCAGTGGTCCCTCGGAGAGCCCCTGAGAGAGGCCTGCAGGAGCAGCAGTGGAGAAGCTGCGGCGGCAGGATCAGGCAGGGACTGCTAGTGTGGAGAATCCAAGCCTGGAGAGACCTGACTGCAGCTGGTGTGGCTGGATGAGCACAGCAGAGCCAGGGTGGGGACTGCTGGAGTCTGCCCTAGTTTCCCTGGTGGGTGAGGGGCCCCAGGGGTAGACAAAGCCCAGGGAGGGGCTGCATTTGCCCGGGCTGTGAGGCTGTGTGGGGCAGGAGGGTT
>NW_005842893.1:533861-538129 GCF_000455745.1 Alligator sinensis
TAAGTGGAGGCTCTCTTCTCAGGGCACTGCAGCAGCTTCCCAGGGGGGCTGGGCGGGGCTACTGGCTACCGAGTACCCCAGGATCCCATTATTCAGGTGAGGGCTCATATAGTGTCGCACCCAGGGTTACAGAAACTTTCTCTGGGAAGTGTCTGAGGGGTGCCTAGCTTCTCAAAGCTTGCAGTAGAAGCTTAGTGAAATGAGCGTGAAGCGAAACCGAAAGTATTTGATGAACCAAGATGGAGACCACAATTGTTTTTAATGATCCAAGATGGCAACTGCAAGCATCATAACAAAACTCGCTGAGCTCTAAATGAACGTTATAGTGAAATAGTGCTAAGTGAAACATCATTAAGCAGGGGTTGCCTGTATTTAGCCTTTGTACTCCAAGTGAAGATTCAAGTAACCCCTGATAAAGCTTCACAATGAATAGGGAAATCCTTACTTCCTCCCTTCACCTTTGTGCGCAGCCATGTAAGAGCTGCCCCCATACAACCCATATTTTAAATGTTTTCTGTGTTTAGTAACTGTAGTCCAACAATTATAGCTATTGAACTACTATTGTGTTTAGTAACTAATGAAATCCAACGCATTCCCGGTTTTCATTTCCATCTGCTCATTTCCTCAGGAAATGTTCAGTTTGATTCTCTGCTGCCTTTGGGTCTTCGAAAAAAACCACACTGTGCTGCACTTTAGAATGATTCTATGGGTTGGTTATATGCTTGCAAATCTTTGCTGATTATTGCTTATATTTATATTTACCTACAGAAGAATTATCTGCTAACCTTAGTACAAATGTTATCTAGAGAAAGAGCAAGAGGCCTTAGTGGTCACGTTTAAATCAGAGGCCGTTGTCAGATGCATTGTATCATTTGGTTTGACAGTCCAAATGTTGCAAGAGTTGCAAACATTGCAGCGTATTTGGTCACTGCACACAAACTGTTTTAGGCTGATGGGGAAAGTGAATAGGTAAAACAATCAGTTTGTGCTTGGTAAAATTTTTCTGCTTTAAAAAGTTGCTGTGAAAATGGCACCATGAAATTTTGTAGCCATTGCATCACAGCAGCTGTGTTCACTGTGCTCAGGTTACAAGGTAAAAATATATGTTGTCTGGCTGTAATGTTGCCAACTTACGTTTTATTATGAGTTTCATAACATTGAGTATTTCTCTTACAGCCAAACTTTGTAGAAAATTTTGGTTACATGAGAATCTCAGTTTCCACATTTAAAAAAAGGCAGTTTCTAATCCCTGTCTTTGTAAAACTTGAAAATGTGAATCCTGAAAGCTCAAAAACTAGAGCACAACTGTAAAGAAAAATGTGTATTCTATATTTAAAATCTTATTAATTTTAAGTTACTTCTCATGATTTTGGAGACCCAGCTCATGCTTTTTTAATGCTTCAAGTTAGTGATAGTGTACTTCAGCCTCAGCAAGGGCTCTAGGTTTTTTTTCACCTAGTCCATCACTGCCAGTGACATAGATTCACTGAAACAAAGCCTTGTTGCACACTGATGGCATCAGAGTTGCTTGTGAAACCATTTTGTCTTCAACAGTTCTGCATACTCGCAACTAGGTAGTACCCATGAAAAATGTTCTGTGGATTATTTGCAAGAGAGGTGAAAGTCCATCTCCCTGTCTCAGCTTTCTTTGTTCTTCAGTGCTACCTAGAGTGAACAGCTGTAAAAAAAATATTTTTGGCACTACAGTCAGCATATCCACGCATGCATACACAGATGTACGGATCTGTTGCATAAGATTGCATCATTTTTAGACAGATACTTTTCAGAGTAGCATTGTGTTTTAAGAGAATCATTTTTCCTCCTCTTTCCTAAATTCATGAGGCTCAGATGGAGCCTTAGAAAGGAGAGGTGTCATCCTTGTCCCTGGCACCTTTGCCACATGTATTGCAATCTGCTTTATAACAAGGGAAGGGCCAGAACTGCAAAGGATTGAGCCAGGGACAAGACCGATATTAAGGGATCTGTTTCCACAGGCAGCAGTGATGCAGCCTTCTGTTTTGCTTACACAACATTTTTCTTATACATTTTCCTTATAGTACTGCAGAAGTCTTAAATGAGAAAGATCAATAATAGAGATAATTACTTCAGTTACTGAGTCTCACTGCATTCTAGAATGAATGAACGCTTAAAATCCAAACTGGAACCATTCATCAGTATGTTTGGGTATAAGCATGTGCCATGGAGCCTTTCATAACCTTAACAAAGATCATGCTCAAATCCAAATAACTGGGGATGACTCTGACTTCAGTACAAACATGAATCGTTTTTAAATACAGTAAGGGTAAATATCCTTGACAAACACAAAGGAAAAGAGCAGTCAAATAATACATTATTCTTATATAGCAATTTTTTATCCTTTATATTTTGCAAAGGCAATAAGTGTCATCTCCATTTTATAGATGGGACAATTGAAGCAGAGAGAGGTGTGTCATGGCACATGCATGGTCTTCCAGCAGGCCACTGACAGAACCAGGAAGGAAACCTGCTATCTTTGCTCCCAGTGAAGTGCTATGACCATGTAGAGTAGGTTAAACACATACAAAGTAAAGAAAAGATTATACTTCAGTCTCTATCTGTTTTCATGGCAGGGTGGGGGGGAGAGGGTCACCTGTACTCAATTTGCTTTATTTTCTCTCTTTAATTATTTAGTTTGTTAACAAAATATAATCAAGTCATTTAAGGAAAAACCGAAATTAATCACTGGGAATTTTAATTAAGCAATATTGAAAATGACATCTGAATGGACATAAATAGAAAAAGAGGTTTTTCCTAACTCAGAGTAAGCAGCAGTAAATTATTTGCAGCTGTGCTCATGATATATGTACATGCTACAAAAAGTACTTAATAAAATATTATTAAGGCTGTAAAGTCAATGGGCCTACAGACATGCTTCAGGTTATGCAAGGGATGTGTGCACACATGCACAGGAAAGAGAGGAAGAGAGAGTACTTTCACATGAAGAAAATGCAGAGTTGTAAAGGGCTTGTTAATTCACTGAAGAAAGCCATATCAAGAATCAATGACTGGAAGTTAAAACCAAGCAGATTCAAGTTAGAGGGGAGTACATCACATTCTTAATTGTGAGGTTAACCAGCCACTACAAAAAAAAAAACCACCAAGGAAAATAATAAGCGTCTCAGAGCTAGGGATAGAAGTTCCACATAAACCAGTTAAGTGATCAGAAACTGGTTTACACTTGTAATAGAACAAAAGTTCAGTGCACATCAACCAGTTTCAAAATGGCCAAAACTAGTCTAAGATAAGCCTGGTGGAATGTAGTATCACACTTAACTGATTTAGGTTAAACCGGCTTATGCAACTTCTGTCCCAGACCCATTCCTGGTTTAAGTTAAATCAGAGTCCTCCAGCATACGTTTCAGCCCTAGGCTGGGCTGTGCTGTCTGCTCCAGAGAGCAAGGCTGGCCCTGCCCTTTTGTTCCTTAGCCAGCCCTCACTGCTCAGGCTAGAGAGGGGGTGGGAAGCCTGGCTGAGGACTGCAGCCAGTCTGCTGGGCGGGAGGGGGTAGCCCCTACCAGACCTTTCCCCTCTCCCCTGGAGCAGAGGGGACAGGGGCTTGGAGCAAGGTGGGGCAACAACCTGAGATGGATTGCACCCCCACCCCACCCCCACAGGCAAACCCTGTCTGGGCTCTAGGAGGGGTTTTAATCCTCTCTTCCTCAACTCAGTGTGCTGGCACCAAGCCCTGCAGGACCATACTGAGAGGTGGAAGCTGTTGGCAAAGACCTGGAGGGGGTCCCAGACAGCTTGAGGGTTGCATACAGCTTGACCAAAGAATGCAGAGAGCTATGTTTACATTATAAAGCAGAACCTTTAAAAGATGGGAATACCTAAACAAAGGCTTTCTGAATACCTGGCTGTAAGGAGATACCGGCAGGATTATGTAAGATTTATGCAAGGCTTTGTCTTGTCTTTTTGGTTTGTAACATTCCATTTTATATTAGACTAAGTTGTGTTTGCTTTCACTGCGTTTTACTGGGCTGTATCTTTGTGGCAGAAATGCCACTGTCGGTGCCCCTCTCCCGAGATCTGTCTCCACCAGCCTGGGAGGCGGTGGTTGAATCCCTCACAGCGGGGATCTCGCTCCTTGTCTGCAGACAAAAGCCTGGCGCCTGGCAGGTGATGCTCTGGTCACCTGGGCGGGGGGGGGAAAGACCCAGCCCTGCGCGTGGGCCCAGGTAGCCAGGGATGCTTTGTAGATTGGTCGGTTTCTAGCCAGTATTGGCAGC
>NW_005842893.1:538597-539745 GCF_000455745.1 Alligator sinensis
AGCGGGTGTGCTCCAGGGAAGGGGTCGGCCGGACGGGAGGCACCCTAAGGGAGGCACTCGGAGCCTGGAAGGTGGTTGGGCGCAGGGAGGTGGGTGGCTCAACGCAGGAGCGCCCCCTACTGGCCCGCCACAATCTTAACTTGGGCAAAGATTTGGGGTTGTTCTTTGTTGTGTGCTTGAGGTTACAAATTGCTGTGTTTAATACATACTTGCTTCAGAGAAAGGATTTCCCCTCCATGCCTCCCTCCCCTCAATGGATTTAAACTTCCACTCTCCAGCAGGCTAGCCCTGGGCTGGTGGCTGCCCCGCTTCCCACCCTGTTCCAGCAGGGAGGGGTGAGAGCCTTTTGGGCTAGGTACAGACAGTCAAAAAGCCCGAGGCTGAATCAATTCAATCTTTGCAGGTTTACCTAAATGGCACAGATCAAATTGAAACAGAAATGAAAAAAACATTTACTTTTGATTCAGGAAATGCAGCCACATGCCTGCAGTGGCTCAGGCCAGATGTCCAGGGGCATTAGGGCATGGCTCTCTGGCTGTGCGTTCACTTCCTCTTCCTGCTGCCCCTGAGGTCTCTGGGATTTGCAGTCCAGAATTACAGCATCAGGACTGTGCAGGTTTACTCATCATCACTTCCTCTTCCTGCTTCCAGGTACCTCTGGGATTTGTAATCCACAGTTGCAGGCGGCAGTAAATTTGAGTGGGGGAAGGGGGATTTAACCCCCCTCCCTGGCCCCAGACTCCAGCCAGGGTTTGCCTGGAGGGGGCAGTGTCCTCCCCCCACCCTAGACTGGACTGCATCCCCACCCGGCCTTGTCCCCCCGGCCCCCTTGTAAGCCAGCCCTCACTGCTCCAGCCAGGGAGCAAAGGGGCAGGGCCAGCCCTGCTCTCTGGAGCAGACAGAGAGCTCACCCTAAGGCTGGAAAGCATGTTGGGATGCTGGGAGACTGTGATTTAATTTGAACCAGGAAGGGGTCTGGGACAGAAGTTTCATAAACCAGTTTGACCCAAATCAGTTAAGTCTGAAGGGAGTGGAAGGGAGGAACTATCACCAAGGAGGAGTACTCCTCCTCGGCCCGGGAGTGTAGGAGGGCTATTAGGAAGGCCAAGGCAGAGATGGAACTCAGGCTAGCGTCCAGGATTAAGGAC
>NW_005842893.1:539955-540201 GCF_000455745.1 Alligator sinensis
TTCAGTCAGTGCAGATGTAGTTAGGGATCTTCTGGAAGGGCTAGACATTTTTAAATCTGCAGGTCCAGATGCCCTCCACCCAAGGGTGTTGAGGGAGCTGACAGGGGTCATCGCGGAGCCTTTGGCCCGGCTGTATGAGCATTCGTGGTCATCTGGCCAGGTGCCGGGGGATTGGAAACTGGCTAATGTGGTCCCTATTTTTAAGAAGGGGAGGAAGGAGGACCCAAGTAATTATAGGCCTGTAAG
>NW_005842893.1:541325-543833 GCF_000455745.1 Alligator sinensis
CCAGCATTCATTCCTGCCTGTGGCAGGGGGTCAGGCTAGATGATCTGTTCAGGTCCCTCCTGACCCTAGCTACTATGAAACTATGAAACTAATACTACATTCAACCAGGTTTCAGCCATTTTGAAACTTGCTTATCTGCACTGAGCTTCTGTTCTGTTACAGGTTTAAACCAGTTTCTGATCACTTAAACCAGTTTATGTGTAACTTCTGTCCCTAGCATTAGAGGTCTCGTCTACCCTTCCCTTTGACAGTGGCTGGCAGGCATGCTTTAGCACCCCCAGCTTCTGGCTTGAGCCACTGCAGGCATGTGGCTGCATTTTCTGATTCAAAAGTGAATGTCTGTCCAGTTGTTAATCAGTTCAATCTTTGTAGCTTAGACTAACCTACAAAGATTGAATCAATTCAGGCTCGGGCTTTTTAAATGTCTGTCCCTAGCCTTTGTCTTTTGTTCAAATCTCATTGTCTTCCTAGAAAGTATGATTTCTTGAAATGCAGGTTACTAGGGACCAGTAACTAGGGGTAGTCAAGCAGGGCACCAGCTCTGAGTGCCAGTTTAGAGTAGGTACCAGAACAGCAGTCCCTCTGGGGAGTCTACATTGTGACAGCCATAGCAGCTGGGTCCTAGGATTGAGGACCCATTGCAACACTTCTGTAGCCCCAGAGGCAGGTAAGAGTGACACACACACCCCTGCTCCCTGGCCCCTTGTGAGTTACACCTCTGCTGGTGACTAGGCAGAGATAGCTGGGTGCAATTCTCTGATCTGCTTTTACAGTGGAGTAGAAGTATGGGCATATGAAAAAAACCAGTGAAGTACCTTTCTAAGCTAGGGTTCATATGACATTAGTAACTGACAAATATCATCCCTTGCTCTCTGCTAATGAAGAATTGTTCTGTGTATGCAGAAAAAATGAGAGGCAAACTAATGTTTGCATCTAATGTACTAATGCTTTAAAAGACTGATGCAAAACATGCTCATGATTCCCTGTGGATTAATCTGTCTGTCTATGGAGTGGCTCTGCTTTAGATAATACAGGGAAGGGGCAATTCCTCATTTGAAATAAAATGGAAATACTTAATTAAATTAAGAGGTAAATGTTAATGGGATAGATGATTTGACCTGGCAAGACAGTGATCCCCTGCTGATAGACTGAAAATAAAAGTCAAGAGGCAACTAGGGCATTTATTTTGAAAAGACGAGACTTTTTTTTGACAACGTAGTTTTCCAATGAATTAATGAGAAATCCAATGTCTAACAACTCACTTTCTTCAAACTTTAAATCAGTGGGTCTAGCTTGATATGATGACAATGACATTTGCCCATCATGTCATCATTGGAAAGTTCCATTCTGATAGGATAAGGGAATGTGCTTATTTTATTTCTCCAGTCAATTAGAATAATCACAAAAGTACTTTTTAAATATTTTGTATCATTAACAAAATTCTAATAGTTTGTAGATTATCTGGGATGCTTTGGGATTGTGAGTTAATTTGAATCTGAAGGAGACCTGGGACAGAAGTTCAATTCACTGATTTAATCAGTTGAGTCTGATACTATATCCATCCAGGTTTATCTTAAACCTGTTTCGGCCATTTTGAAAGGAGTTTATGTGCATTGAACTTTGGTTGTGTTACAGATTTGAACTGGTTTCTGATCACTTATACCACTTTATTAGGGGTGTGCGAAACAGGCCCTATTTGATTTGGATTCAGCCTGAATCAGGGACAGTGATTCGATTCATTAATTCAGATCACTGTCCCCGATTCAATTCAGCCAAATCTGAATCTGAAGATTCAATGCTGATTTGGAGAATTAGCAATTCGGACATAGACACAGCTTTAAATGTTTTTTTCTACATATCTCAAGTTACCAGGCACAGCTTGTGAATGCTGCGATGCTGGGGCAGATGGAGCGTTCCATAGGAATGTGGGGGGGGGGCCCGCATGCTCAGCGGCAAACCCGGAAGTGGACCGGAAGTACTTCCTGTCCACTTCTGGGTCCGCTGGGGAGCATGCGGGGAGCCCCCCACCACCTCTCCCAGCTCAGTGGTCAGCCGTGCGGGGTGTGCGGGCCATGAGCGGTCTGAGGCTTTCGGGGGCACGCGGCGGGCTGTGGCCAGCAGCCCTGGCATGTGGGTCGGGGAATGCAGGATGGCGGACTAGAATTAGGCACGGACGCGTAGTGGTTGATTAAAGATTATTTACTTACACCGTAGATGGTCGCGGTGCAAGCAGTGAAAAGCTTCACTTAAGTTGCAGTTACAAAACTCGCTCGAACAAGACCCGTAGAAAACTCGAGCCTCTTGAAATAACCCAGAAAGAGCTCTGGATACTGAAAGCACGCAAGGAAGGGTACGTCGAGGGATTAGGCGGCGACGGGGAGAGGCTAGAGGTTGATCAGGCCCCTATATCCTTCTTAAGGCACACGCTGGGTTTGTTAGGCTCCGCAGCGCTTAGAGTTCTTCATAAGATGTGAAGTCCTCCTTCTCCTCCTCCAGATGGTTGTGGAG
>NW_005842893.1:543942-568450 GCF_000455745.1 Alligator sinensis
TGGCGGGAACTCCTTTGCACCGGGGTTTTCTCTATGCAACTGAGAATTGCATCATGCAAAGAAAGCTCCTTGTGGCGGGAAATAATTCTGCAGTGCCAAAGCACACACAAAATCATACCCTTGGGTCATGACACGGGGCTCCGGGTGCTCCCCCAGACCCAGGAGGATTCAGACGCCGAGCTGGACAGGTGCAGGGTGGGGGGCCCATGTGCTCTCCAGTGGACCTGGAAGTGGACCAGAAGTGCTTCTGGTCCACTTCCAGGTCTGCTGCCAAGTGCGTTGGGGAGCCCCCTGCACTCCTGTGGGATGTTCCATCTGCCCCAGCATCACAGCATTCACGACCCACCTGATACCTTGAGGTATGTAGAAAAAACATTTAAAGCTGTGTCTATGTCCAAATTGCCAAATCTTTCTGAATCTCTCCGAATCAATTCAGAGGGTTCCAATTCGATTCAGAGAGATTAAAGGGTCTCCTGATTTGATTTGGATTCGGAGATTTGGCCACCAAATCGAGCTGAATCTCTGCTGAATCGAATCAGTGACTGAAGCTTCTCATAGCCCTGCAATTTATGTGTGATTTCTGTCCCTAGCCTATGTGGCAGAACCGAACCCTTTTACCCTTTGCAGTATTTATATGTGCAACCTAGACGAAGTCCACAGTATTAAGTACGTAACAGATTTTGAATATCTTTAAGAGCTTCAGTCCTTTAATCCTTTAAAATATTTGGAAGATTTTCATAGAGTTTACCAGCTTACTTCACTCAACTAATGTTCTTGCAGCACTTTGTAAAACTTTCCAGAATAGTATTCTCAAACACTGACTAGAGTGAGGTTAAGTCCTTGTGTTTAATCAATAGGATTAGCCCTTCGTACATTTTCAACCTGGGATCTTTCATATGTACACCACGACTGAATGTTGTGAGCGCTGCTATTGCCATGTATATTTTAAAGAAGGGCTTGGATAAGGAAAGACAATGCCTGTGAGATTGTGGGGCCTGTTAGTGATAAGTAAGCACATCCAAATTCATTGTTTTAGGGATTCTTTGGACATTACCAATAGAAGTATTGTGGATGATGGATAGAATGTCATGCTGGGAGTAAAAAGACATGGATTCTATTCTTTGCTTTTTTTCCACTGATCTCCTGGGTGATTGTAGAAGAGTCATTTCACCTCTCAATCTGTTGATCCCCGCTGCAGCTGGCTGTGTGTGGGCATTCTCAGCCCAGTGGCAGGACCCATGTGGAATTGGACCCCAGCCAGGCCTCTGAAGAACTGCTCATCCAGGGGCACGTGAGCGGGGGGTTCCTGCCGCTGGGCACACTCCGGTGGAGGCCTGGAGGGCCCATCCCCCCCATCTCTGTGCAGAGCGGAGATGGCTGCTGCTGTGAGCTTTGCACCCCAACCACAGGTGGGGATGACATGGGGCCCCTGGGGCCTCCACTGGGTTGCAGTCAGTGGCAGAAGCCCCCCATGCACCCCTGGGCAAGCAGATAGTCCCAGACCCAGCTGGGCTGGGCCCTAACACCATGTGCATCCCACTACTGGGCAGGTGCGGCTCAGCTGAGTGGTAGGACTCGTGTGGGGTCGGGCCCTGGCCCGGCTGGGTCTCGGAAGATTTGCTCATCCATGGAGTGGGGCTGGGGTTGGGGCTGGGGCAAATGCTGCATGGCTGGGATGGGGCTTAGGACAGAGCCACGAATAGCTTGTCCAGTGGACGTGGGTGGGCAAGCACCCCAGGAGGACATGGGGGGCTGTGTGCCCAGGATCTGCATGTGGGGGAGGGTAGGCTGAAGCTGGGGCTGTGCTGGACTTTTCCCAGTGAGGAGATTGGGCTGGGCTGGGCTCAGGGTAGGTGGCAGTGGTGGCACTGGGAGTGGGGCTATGGGGGTGGCTGGAGTCCCCTGAAAATTCACCGTAGCTCCCCCCAAACTACCCTACCAGCAATGTTCCCTCTAAGGTGTAGCAATCCGTGAGCGCACCGCTTCGGTCCGTGAACACACTGCTTCAGTCCATTCCCAAATTGGTCCCTCCTCCCCCTTTCGGCATGCACTAGGGGAACACCAGGGGAATGCCTGCATTCAGGAGCATAAGACTAGAAGGGACCTGCTGGGAAATCCCAGGCAGGGCCCCTACACATGCTGGCAGACAACTGTGCAAAGGGGTCCACAACATCTACTCCAGCCCCTTTCACACACTGTAGATCCAGGGCAGCCCCTGCCCCAAAACCCCAATGTGGGCCACAGGATGGGAGCGGGACACACAACAGGAGCACTGAGACCCTTGCCATGGCAGTGGTAGGGGAAGAAGTGCTCAAACCGACCTAGACAGCTGACCATGCCCCATGCTAGAGACAGGCAAAACCCCCACAGTCCTTGCACCTGGGAGGTGTCTCAATACTTCTGGGGGCACCAGCACCCCCTCTCCCAGCCCAGCTCCAAACTCTGGCTGTGGCCAGTGTCCAGGGCTTATAGCTGAGGGGGGCAAGCTATTCCTTGCTCCTTCAGGTGGTCAGCAGAAGCCCTGAAGCTTGGGGCTACAACCCACCAATCTCCTCTCGCAAGGCAGGTTCTCCATTCCTCCAATTGCCCCGGACTGGGGAGGCACATGGCATCGGGGCTCAGGGCGAAGCTCGCCCAAAGGGGGTGGGGAACAGAGTAGTTTCCCAGAGCTGGCATAGCCCACACAGTGACTTGGCTCTGACCCAGCCCCAGTTCCTTCCCTGCCTCACCTCAGGGAGGAGCTGCTGCCTGTCCCGCACTACTCTCCCTCCCCGCAGTGATGCCAGCACGGTGAGGAGTAAGGAGTAGAGCGGAGGAGTGAGGAGCAGAGTGGAGTGGCCCCTGTGCAGCCAAGTGGTAACTTATCACTGGCCCTGGTGCCTCCACCACACTCCAAGCCCAACGTTTATAGGAAGCTGCAGCCCAGCTCCTCTCTGGGCAAGTGCGTGGCAAGATTTTTATTATGCACAGCCATGCATGTGTGCAGCTTAGAGGGAACCTTGCCTACTAGCACTGTTGCCACCTGCCCCGAGCACAGCACAGCCCAATCTCCCCATTGGGAAAAGCCCGGCTCCAGCCTGCAGCGGCAGCCTGACCTCCCCCGCACACAGATCTTGGGCACACGGTCCCCATCCCTACCCAGCGTGCATGCAGCAGCAGAAACTGCCATCCCCTCCCCACATTGGGTGCGCCCCCCAGATAAGCAGCTTGCCATTCTGTCCCATCCCAGCTGTCCAGGGCCTGCTCCTGCCCCAGTCCCTGCCCGAGTCCCACTCCTTCTCTCACAGCCATGTAGGGAGGGCAGATCAAGGCCCCAGCAGTGAGGGAGGGAGTGGGACACAGGCAGGAGCAGGGGCTGGGGTGAGTGGGGCCCAAGCTGGGCTGGGTGGTGAGACAAGCAGATGCCTGGGGCCCCACTCACCCCAGTCCCTGCATCTCTCTGTGACCCAGTCCCTTCCTCACTTCTGGGGCCTCGATCTGTTGCCCTGTCCGCCACCCCCACCATGGCCCTTTCCCCTCTCCCCACCCCTTGCCCCACTTACCTGCTGGGGGGGTGCCCCCAAATAATTTTTTCTCCTTCTTCCTCAATCTGCCCCCCTTCCCTTCCCTCCCCACAGATTGACCTGGCAGGGTTTGGGGGAAGGGGGGGGGGGGTGCACAGTAGATCCTAGGTTGCTTTTTCATTCAAAACGTGATCTCTTACTTAAAAAGGTTGGAGAACACTGGTTTAGGGCATGGAATCTCTCTCACTGTGCTTGAATAGTAGGGGCCTGACCTTATTTAGTGTCACTACACTACTGTCATATAAACAAGCACTAAAGTAAGTAGACAGGAGATCCTGGTGCCTCTCCAAAAGGGAATAATAGTGGGTGAAGGAAAAGGATTACTTTTCTCATCTGTCAGTGCTGCAAAAGAGCACTTATGTGCCTGCATGAGAGGACTCTGTGGGTACATCCAGATGAGCATGGCCGTGCAGTATGTGGCACCGCAAAAATGTCTGCAGTGCCACATACCACACAATCAGGTGTTCTCCACACTGCAATGGCACACCGCCTGTGCATGTGCTGCTCCTTTTTTTTTTTTCCACGGGATATCCAGGGGTCAAAAAAATTATTGGAAAAAAAATGGAGTAGCACACACATGGGTAGCATGTGCTGCTGAAAAGTGGAGCCAGGCCACGCAGAGCCATGCTGCAGCTGCCAGCCAAACTGTGCCCAGCAGGGTCACCACTGCTGCAGCCCCAGAGGCCACCAAAACCCCAGGCAGGGGGGGCTGCCACTGCTGCAGAGGGAAGCATTAGCCCCTTCCTTCCCTCCCACCCACCACAGCCCAGGGACTGCTCTGCCCACTCACAGCTCATCCTCCCCTCCCTGCCAGCAGAGAGGCAAGTAAGACATGGGTGTACACAACATGGGGGTTTACTTTGCCTTAAGTTGAAGCAGTGTTTTTAAAAACAAGTGGAGGGGCAGGGGGGAGGCAGCAGCACTGGTGCTCCCCTTGCGAGCGCTAGCCGGGGAGTGGGCGTGCTGGATGAAGCAGCCGCTTCCGCTTCCAGCATCGGATGAAGTGGCTGCTTCCATGTGAGTGTGATCATCCACAGGGGGGATCCCCCTCCCCCGATCACTGACTGGTTGCTGGGGGGAGGGGGGGAGCCTTTGCCCCCCCTGACTAAGGTGGCACCCATTGCTCATGAGGAGCAGGACAAACCTGTGGAATATTTGCACTGTGCAGCCTCAGGCTACTCATTTACTCCAAGTGACCAGAGTTCCTGGAATAGTCATGGATACTGTTTAAAGTGCTTTGCAGCTGCTTTGCTTAGCTTGTGTCCCCATTGATTTTAATGGAAACTTTGCCTCAGGTACAACCTTAAGTTACTACAAATCTCTACTCCCCTGGTCTCATCAGGAAATCAACACTTTGTCCATCCAGTCTTTTGTCACGGGCTACATTTCAATGACAAACTACAAACAATCCATGTGCTCATCGTCTACTATTAAAAAAATGCTGCATGGTTGATCCTTTTCCTAAGTCTCCTCTGACTCAAGGGGTAAGAGCCATGTTTTTCTTTCACTATCACATAGAAAGGAAGATTTGGTAGATCATTCTTGCTGCACAGACAGGAGTGTGATCAAATTGGCATCAAATAAAGACAACTTACACAGGGGAGGACTTGTCATATCAGGACCTAAAGCTAGTGCTGTTAGCTGAGGGACAGAGGCAGTAACGTCACTTGAAAATATACTCTGTGGGGTAAGCACAAAAAGTCTGAGAAGAGGAAAAAAAACCCTCTCTGAAGCCACTGATGCTGAGCTAATATCTTACTCAGTGATCATGCTAATGAAGTGTACCTGGTTTCCTCTCTTCTCTGCAACATGTCAGATTCAGTCGCATTGAAAATTACTATGTTGGGTACTGCTTGTTGGTTCTGCATTACTTCAGGTTGATGAGAGAAAGCTTGCAAAAGCTGAAACCTAGATTAAAATCTCAGTGTGGCAGAGGTCAGCAGGTGCTAAACACATGCAGTGCAAGTTCTCTCCAGTAAAATGAAGCTTTATTTGGAACATGTTGTTAAACATTATCTAGAGCAGTTTCCCCAGTCAGATAATGCAAGGATTTTTGGATACCCATAGGAACAAAGAAAAAGAAGTCAGAAAAGTGGCAAGAGCATGTGAAGGAAATTAAATAGTGATGCTTTTTACCTGGGATTTGACAGAGGTGAGGAGTCAGTGACACTGAGGGATACAAGGCAGGTGTCCTGGATGGCTTGAATTGCAGAGAAGGCTCCTGCATCAAATGAGCTGGCAGGGAAGAATAGACAATGACTGGTAACAAAGGATATAACCTGGTAGAGCAGTCACAGAGCTCATTCCAAGGGAAGTTGTTATAGGTAAAACACCTCGGATTTCTGTGGCACCTTTATATTTTACACACACACACAATGGGAAGAAGTTGAGGGAATGATCTTGTTTCTAATCCTGCAATCCCTTTTTGCATGGAGCTATCATCACTTAATGGGAATTCCATGCGCAGAGTGTTTGTGATTGGGCCCATGTACACATGACTAAGTGTCATTTAAGTGAACAGCTTCGTGATAGAGAGGTTGGAGTGAAAACATGTCTAATGAGCTGTCTCTGAAAGTGCACTATAGCACCCTAGCATGGAAGAGAGGCTCACACCATTCCCATCAGAAACTGAGAACCTTTCTCAGATTTTTCATTTGTGAAATATTTAGTCATATCTCCATAAAATCTTAGAAATGCATAAGGTATCAGAATAATGCACGGATGGTGGTGACACTGCACTGTGCAGACAGGACTGAGACTCAGTGTGGTACACACATAACCAGAAGTTACAACCCAGGCTCTGGGGATGGTATAATCTAGTAGTGTGCACAGCAGTTTTCCCATGGTATTATGAGAAAATCAGATTACTATAGCTTCTCTTTCTTTCCTCTTCCTTAGCTTCTCTTTCTTTCCTCTTCCTCTTGCAATCTCCAATTCCAATCCCTTCCCACCCCCTTTAATGTGTTTACCCGTATTATTGTTTTTCATCCTTTTTCACCCATTCAATTCCCATTCTTCAAACAATTTTTGTGATTTCACCATTTCTCTGTTATCTGATTTTAACCTTCATTCCTCCTTCCCTTTCCTTTTGTACTCAAATTTCCTCTGTTCTCCAGCATAGTCCATATACTCTAGGATCTATCTCTTTTTATTATCCCCTCCCAGTTACCTCAATATGAATGACTGGGGTATGAATCCTGCTTGCCTTCTGAACACAGTTAAGGGGAAAGTCTTGAAGAGGGTATGGCTGATAGAGATCGGTCTCAAAACACTCCAGGTGCTCAGTTGCTAGTAGCTTTGTCCCTGTCAACACATGACATGAGGTGGGGGGAAAGGGAGAAGGGGGAGAGTCATGAAAGGAAAGGGCCAATATTTTAGTCAGCTTTAAACCAACCCCTTAATTATCTCTGAAAACAAAATTGTGTGCTCCATTTTCTCCCCAACATGCATCATCAAACTTTCAACCATATGTGCAAAGAGCTGGAGATGTTATAGACCCCAATTTTGAGAATTTGGTCCTTTATAATATGCAGTATTACATAATTCAACATTTTGTTTCACATGAATTCAAAATGTTTTACAGACATTCAGAGGAAGGTTTTCCTCTCATGACTACCAGTTTTGCACTGGTTGTATAATTCCTGAATCAGACCCATACAGGGAAAGCAGATGGCTCTTATTTCAAAACCTGAATCACCTTAGGATCCAGGACATTGACCAGCCAGGGGAAATAGAATAGTTTGGGTGATATGCTGACCTCCCAGAAGTCAGTGGTAACAGTGAGTGAGAAAGGGTCAGGATTTAACCCCTGGTCACTGCCACCCTAAAAACTCTAATTTTGATTATTTCAATATATAGTGATGGGGTTAATATTCAGAACAGCTTAGTTTAGATAAATGATGGTGTTTTCAGCTCTGTACCAGTCTCAGATGTGTATGACCTTCTCTTTCTAACCTCCTATTGGTTTTACGACAAGCCAGATTAAGGAGTGATCTCTCCCAAAGAGTCTTCAGCATAAGTTTGTACAGCAGCAGAGATGGAATCCCTCTCAGGACAGAAACGGATTACGGTAAACATCCAGGCTGGGATTTCCCTATGACATGCACTGTTAGAAAGTGTTTTAATTACCAGGGAGATCTTCTTGTACAATGGCAGTAGATGGGCCTCTACCAATCTGCAACTGCTAACACATACCATTTGTGATCACTGCAGGGACAGCATTGGTGTCATATATGATTAGCACCCATTTTTTCTTCCAAAAGGATCATATTATCACTCACTTCATTTAGCCTGCATCTCTTCCATCCAGAAACTGCAGTCCAAAAGTTTACAGTGTAGCCTCGACTAGGTACAGTACAACCTCTAATCCATAGACTTTTCAATACTATTTAGTGGGCTGAACTCAGCTGAAAGCAGTAAGAACATTGGAGCCTGATTTAGATGCCAAAACACAGGAGCCCCCTAACCAGCTACCCCTTACACACTGACTTACAGGGTATACCTGCCCTTCAGGCAATGAGGCTCCTTCCATTACTTTGACTTCACAGCCAGAATGACTGCATTTCAGCTTTTCTGTGTCTATCTTCTTACAGCACTTTATGTCAATACATCCTTTACCTGAATAGCACAGGATCAGAGGCAGTATATTCAGCAAGGCTATTAGGCTGACGATCCTTTTAGTCTGGAAGAAAGCTAGTGATCATTTAGGGTTTCCCCCCTCAAAACTGAAACACAAACCGAAAAGATCACGGAAGTGACAACATTAAAGGCTGCCATGTTTTAACTGAACTCTTTCATAAAGGATGACTTAGGGTGAGATTTCTCCAAAGCAGTTTTTAGAAATGAATGAAAAAGGTCATGCTTTTTAATGTAGACGGTATATCCATACCTGTGGAACTCTCTACAGAAAAACAACACTGAAGGAAATAGCAAGATGAGGTACAGGTACTGTATCTTTACTTTTGTAGGGCCGCAAGGCAATGTGGGGCATAAGCAAACTAAGGGTGTATGAGCTAGGTGAGATTATAATAAGAGTGTTCAACAACTGATAGATAAGCCACAGTTATCAATATCTAACTCTGAAACTGGAATGGTATTTCAATTGCAGTTCTACAGGTGTCTATTGGGCCTGATTCTATTAAATATTTTCATTACAATGTGGATGGTGGACGAGAAAGTACATATGTAATGCTTGCAGATGACAGTGGGTTGAGATGGGGGTGAAAGTACTTTGGAGGACAGAAGTCAAAATTATCTTGATAAATTGGAGAGAGGGTCTGAAATGAACAAGTTGAAATGTAATAAAGCCAAGTGTAAAGTACTACACAGACAAAAGAGAAATCAAATGCACAAATAATAAATAAGGGAATAACTAGCTAGAGCAGAGATCAGCAGGGGACTTCTGTGGTGTTTCAGCAGTGATGGCCTTTGTCTGCACAGCAACCAGGTGGTGGAAAGAAGTAGCAGAGGAAGGAGTAATGACTGGGTGCAGCAGCTCAGGCCAGGTTGCAGACAGACTGTATGAACAGCTAAGCTCCATTAAAGCAGCACTCCCACTCCAAAATGTTGCTGACCCTTGGGCTGGACAATAATGCTGCAAAAAGTGATCTTGGAGTTTCAGTGTAGCACAAATTGAGCCAACAATGTAATGCTGTTGCAAAAAAAAAAAAAAAAAAAGCACTTTTTGTGATGTATTAACAGGATCATCATAGGCAAGACACAGGAAGTTACCACTCTCTAATTAGTGCTGTGAGATCTCAGTTGGAGTACCATGCCCTGTTTCAGTCACCACAATTTGAAGATATAGAGAAATTGAATAATGTTTGGAAGAAGAGCAACAAGACTGATAAGAACTTTAGAAAAGATGGTGAATGAAGAAAGGGTAAAGGAACTGAGTTTGTTTAGTTTAGGAAAAAAAGAAAAAAATTACTAAGATGGGAAAGGGTAACAGTTTTCCATAACTAGATGACATTTTAAAGAGGACAGAGATTAATTGTTCTCCAAGTTCACAGAGGGTAGGAAAAAAATAAACCAAGTTTATATGAGTTAGATATTGTAGAAAAGAAAAGCACTACAACAGGTTATCTATGAAGGAATCTCCTTCATTACAGGTTTTAAATAACAGGTTAAAAAAAAAAACAACCTCAGGTGGTCCAGAGTTCACTTAGGTATCAGGGATCCTAGACAAGATGACCTCTTGAGGCCATTTTCAGTTCTACTTTACTATAATTCAATGATTTATGGGGACAGGGTGTCCAAAAAGGTAACGGTCATTCCTATAACTGCATGCAATTTGGGCAAGTAATACTGAACAGTAGCATGTCACAGCACAAATAGTGCTAATACGCTACAGCGCAGTATTATTAGGCTACTGTGCAATACAGACAGTCCTCAGACTTACGACACAATTGGTTCCTGAAAACTGTCTTAAGTCGAAACGTTGTAACTCGGAACCAATTTTTTCATAAGAAACAATGTTATAAATGGGGGATTGGTTCCTAAACCAAGGTCCAATACCCTATTTGCAGCAAAAATACCCCAGAATTTTGTACTCGATCAATTATAGATCAGTAATATAGCTACATTAAAAAGGATCCAAACCGTGCCATGACAAGAAATGCAAAACCTGCCAACACATCTCTACTACCCCCACAATTACTACACCCCACAACAGAGCCATCAGCATTCCTGGATCTTACAGCTGCACCTCCAGAAATGTGATATATCTCATCCAATGCACCAAATGCCCTGATGGAAAATACGTAGGAGAGACAACTGCACACCAGAATAAATGCACACTGGAAATCTATCAAAGACAGGAATACCCAATTACCTGTGGGGGCGCATTTCTCACAAGAAAACCATTCTCTCTCCAATCTCTCAATCCTGATCCTCAAAGGAAACTTACAAAACACATCCCAGACATGAGCCTATGAACTCCACTTCATCAACCTCCTGGATACTAAAAATCATGGACTGAATATAGACATTGGATTTATGACACATTATAACCTGCCTGACATCTGACTCCCCAGGTATCTCTCCACTATTCATCCCCCTTCTCTCTCTCTCTTCCCCCCCCAGCCCCCAGCCTGTCTCTCACCCATTGACTCCTCAATCTACATTTTCACTGACTACCTGTCTTGTATGCATACCAGCCGAGCCTCTGGCATCTTTACTTTTCATTCCATCCAGGAAGAGCACACACCAACTGCAGAAACTTCCTCAGACTGACGAAGGGTTTTTGAGCCTGAAAGCTTGCTTAATAATTGTTTTTCCAACTATTTAAGTTGGTCTAATAAAATATATCAGATTCACCCAAAGAACCTTGTCATAGCTACATTAATGTATTTATATTGTAACTAGCAGTCATATTGATTTGGAAGGACTTCTTTGAGGTGACTTTGCTGGACTTTTTGAAAGGCTCTTGGTTGGACTTTTTGAAGGGTTCTTGTCTGGAGTCTTCTTAGAGTCTTGGCTGTAGGTTTTTCTGGAGTCTTTTCTGCTTTCTTAAAGAAAGTGTCCAAGGAAGTTTGGACAGATGTTCTCCAGGGAGATGAGAGATGCAGCGAACTTGTTCGCTGACGTGGCATTGCATCGGATCAAACATTGTAAAGTCGAAACTGACGTCATAAAGTTGAAATAGGGCGCCAATTTATAAACGTTGTGAAACGTTGTAACTCGAAACATTGTAAGTCAAGTACTAACTGTAGTGTCTCTAAAAAGGTACTCACTGGTGCTACTGCACAGTAACTCTGGTTACTGCACATTTATTAAGTACTTGATTATACAAGTACTAAATAAATGCATAGTAACCACTGCACAGTAGCATCTTGTATAGACATGCCCTCTGGTTCACTTCTGACCTGAAAGGATCACAGCTAGGACTCAGAAGAGAGTTCAGTCTCTATGGCCCATTAAGTCTTCTGTTGAGATGGTCAATGGAAGGAAGTCATTCATAGAATTATAGAAAGTTAGGGTTGGAAGGGACCTCAGAAGGTCATCTAGTCCAACCTCCTGCTCAAAGCAGGACCATCCCCAACTAGATCATCCCAGCCAAAGCTTTGTCTAGCTAGGTTTTTAAAACCTCCAAGCATAGAACTTCCACCACCTCTCTGGGTAACCTGTTCCAGTGTTTTACAACCCTCCTATTGAGAAAATTCTTCCTAATATCTAACCTAAACTTCCTTTGTTGCAACTTAAGATGGTTGTTCCTTGTTCTGTCATCTGCCACCACTGAGAACAGTCTAGCTCCAGCCTCATTCAAACCCCGCTTCAGGTAGCTGAAGGCTGCTGTTAAGTCCCCTATCAGTCTCCTCTTCTCTAAACTAAATAAGCCCAGTTCCCTCAGTCTTCCCTCATAAGTCATGTCCCCCAGCCCTCTCCATTCTTGTTGCACTCCACCAGACTCTTTCCAATTTGTCCGCATCCTTTCTGTAATGAGGGTCCAAAAACTGAACACAGTGCTCCACATATGGCCTCACCAGGGCTGAATAAAGGGGAATAATCACTTCCCTTGACCTACTGGCAATACACCTACCAATGCAGCTGAGGATGCTGTTAGACTTCTTGGCAACAATGACACTTGAACCTGAACTCTAACAACCAACTTATTTCAAATAGGGGAACAGGAAGTCATCAGATTTTCATCACTTCCAACATACATGTAACTCCCAAAATTGAAAGCCTAGACCCACTGACGTGAAAAGGCAAAACTTTCAGGGAAGCCAGAATTCCATCCCAAGCTCCATGCTCCTCTGTCTCTTCTTGTGGAAAATAGGTTATACAAGGTAGAAGACAGAATCTTACATTGACTGATTATCGTGTGATAGAATGTGTATTACTTTATATGTTGGCACAGGAAGTATATGGGCAAATGAAAAGGTAAAGAAGTTTTGTACAGGCATACTACATTTTTCTTTGCAATTGAGAAATACAGAGTGGTAATGTTTGATTTGGTGGGGATAAGAAAGGATACCTCTTCATCTCCAAACCTTGACAGAAGTTCAAAATGAGGCTGAACCAAACTGTTTTTGAAGTTAGTAACAGAGATAAGCCCAAACTCCACAATTCAGAAATTTATACATGTGCTTTGGCAGGGAGGCGCTTTAATTAAAGTGACTCCAAGAGCCGCTCTAATTAAAGCACCTGGAGCATCACATACATCAGAGTCCCTGTGCTGAAAAATGGTGGCGGGGACACTTTAACTAAAGCTTGTCAAATGAGCCTTAGTTAAAGCACCCCCATTGCCATTTTTCAGTGTGGGAACACCGATTCACAAGATGCTGGAGTCTCCAGGAGTGCACTAATTACCAAGCTCCAGCCAGCAGACTCAATCAATCAAAAATGCTCTGACACTCTGTAATAACAGCATGTCGGAGCAGCCTCACTGCATGTGTATAGGTGCCCTCTGATATGTTGCTGGAAAGTCCAAAAACCAGATCCAGGGTTTTGGATCAAAAGGATTTGATTTGGACTATAAGAAATACAGACATTACCTGTAATATATAGATCTAGTTTAGTCTGGGTTCCTATCTCCAGTATCTGGAGTAATCCAATGCAAAAGATTTCATTTGGTTCATTAGCCAAATTTGAATCCATAACTGTGTTCAGATTTCAGCAGAGAAACTCTTTTCTTCTCCCACCCCCAACAAATTTAGATATGCTTGAATGCAGGATTCTAGTATAGACCTACCTCAAAAAAATGTATCTGTTCTTTCTACAAAATGTTTTACTTCAAGCTCCCCTATGTTCTTTTGGGTTCCAGCATAACTAAAAGCACTTATCATCATATAGTCATCAAGACTATAAGCAATGTCTCATTATCTAACTGTACAATGGAGAAGAGTCATGGCATTTATGGCTCAAACAGAATCAAGAGGTACCAGAAATCTCAGTAGAGATACTTTTTGTTCAACTTCCAGCCAAATCTTGCAAATTCAAAAGAGTCCTGACTCTCAAGCCTGCGTTAACTGCCACTTGGGGTCAAACCAGCCTTGGGTTGTGGAGCAACCAACATGGTGCAATGCTTTGTTTACTTCATAATTAAAACCACAGGGATGGAAGGGATTGAGGGTCATCTCAACCAACTGCCCTGTACAAACCAGGTTTCACTATACATAACCAGTAGGGCTGTGCAAAATTTTGGCAGCCATTTCATTTCGGAGGTATTTTGGCCCATTTTGGCACCCAAAACACCAAATCCGAAACAAAATGGAGGACTCCAAAATATTTCAGAAAATTTCGGAGTTTCAGAGCTGGGCTTGCAGGGAAACAGAAACTCAAAAGAGGAAGGGAGAAGCAGGGAGGGGCGGGGAAGGACTGCTCTGATATTGACATCTGTAGCTGGCCAGTGTCTGCGATCTGTCCCTGAGGTCCCTTCCAATCCTAGTGCTCTGGGGGAGGGACAGAGAGATAGCATATAATGCTCTGTGTAAAGCCTTTCTGCCCCTTTTGCGAGCTGTCTGTCTGGAAGCAACAGCATGTGAAGGGTACTATGGCTGGCTGCAGTGACTGGCTTCCTAGTCAGTCTCCTGCTACTCTCTCTTTTTGAAAGTCTCTCTTTTTGGATACACCTTTCCAATATATTACAGATACAAGGTATAGTAAGCAGATAGAAGCAAATAAAAGGAAGGTGCAGGGCAGCTCCACACTTCTCAAAATTCCCCTAGAGCCAGGTCTCTTTTTCTGGAAGGTACTATGGAGGAGGTTGTGGAGGCAGGTGGCTCAGCTTTCCCTGTTGTTGTGCCTCTGCCTGCTGAGGAGGAGGATAAGGGGATAAGGCAGGATCCCCACCCGCACCCCAGAAGTGAGGGGGTAGTGTAGTGTGGAATCATTCTGAGGTGGCAGATGATCCCAAGTACGCTATCTGCCTGCACTGCCAATGCAAGACCAGCCGGGGCAAGGACCAGAAACACTTCAGTACCATAGGGATGCTGATGCATATCAGGAGGCAGCACCCCCTTGCTCCTCCTCAGCCTGGCACCAGTGGGAGCATGCCCAAAGGGAAATCCCCCCTCTCGCTCCAAAGCCCCTGTTTCCCAGAAGCAGAAGCAGGCCACCCTGGACCAGTGGGGGAAAGGCAGAGGGAAAAGGGGACACATTCCCAAAGCGAGTGAGGTCACCTAGAGCATTGGGGAGATGCTAGCTCTGGATGGCCAGCCCTTCTCCTTTGTTGAGCGGCCAGGGTTCAGGCAGCTCATGCACTCATAGCCCCATCATACCATGTGCCCGTAGGCACCACCTTCAGGAGGACAGTGGTACCCTCCCTGTATGAGACATTCAGGGAGTACTTGAGAGAGGAGCTGCTCAAGGCAGGTCCACAGGTGGCCTTACGCTTCACCTTGGACATCTGGAGTAGCCAGGGTGGAGATCATGCCTATCTCTTCCTCACAGGGCATTGGTGCGATCAATCAGGCCGTTGGTGGTCTCTTCTTCAAGCAGAGGTGATGGATGAGTCCCACACGGCAATGGAGGTTATGGGGGCCATGAACCACTTGGTGCAGGGATGGCTTGTTGAGCATATCGAGCTCACTCATGGGTTCATGGACAACCTCAATGGGGCCAATATGGTCAGGGCAGTCCATGATGCCAACTTTGTTGGCATCTGTTGTGTGGTGCACAAGTTCCACCTCATAATCAGGGATGCCTTGGAGGGGGACAGAGCTGCTGGTGAGGGCACTGTCACAACCAGCCAGCTCATTTCAAAATGCAGGAAGGTGGCAGGCTACTTCCACTGGAGCATCAACGGGGGCAAGATGCTGTGGGACAAACAGGCAAAGCTGCACATCCCGCAGCACAAAATCATGCAGGATGTGGAGACTTGGTGGAACTCCACATACCTGATGCTCGAAAAGCTGGTCGAGCAACAAAAGGCCATCCATGAGATTGCCTTGCTTGTGGAGACTGGGATCAGCGGCCCCCTTCACAAAACAGAGTGGGATACCATCTCCCAGATCTTAGTGGCCCTCAAGCCATTCCTTGAGGCCACTAAGAGCCTCAGTGCTGATGATGCCCTCCTTAGCCAGGTGATCCCTGCAATAAGGGAACTTGAGAACCAAATGGAGAAGTTCCAGGGGATCTATGTTCCTGGCTGGGGCAAGCCAGTGTCACCAGAGGTGCAGGCACTGGTGAAATGGCTGAAGAAGGGCATCAAGAAATGGCTGGATCCATTGCAGTCTAGTACAATCCATGTGCTAGTGGGCATGTACAACCTGAGAGTGAAGGGAAGCATCTGTGGCAGCAAAACCCTGGATCACTGGATGGAGGTGCTGGTGAACAGAGTCAGGGAGGCAGAAGGGTAGAGGCGGGGGGACGTGGAAGAGGGGGATCCACTTTCTCGTGCCAGCCCTCCATCCACCAACCAGTTTCCTCCACCATAGGCACTGCCAATGTGGGCCAAGGGCATGGTTTCCATGTTGGGGTCCAGAGGCACCAGACCCTAGCATCGGGCAGGCAGCACCAAAGCCTAGGTGGATGCCTATCTCACCAATGATGTGGAGCCACTGCTCTGCGACTCCTTGGCCTACTGGGCAAGCAGCAGCCAGCTGTGGCAGGATCTGGCCACAGTTGCCTGGGAACACCTGTCCTGTCCACCGACCAGTGTTCCAAGTGAGAGGATGTTCAGCATTGCTGGGGATATTGTGACACCCCAGCACACCTCCTTGGATCCTGGTTTGGTGGAGCAGCTGGTGTTCCTCATAGTGAACTTCCTGCTGCTGGGGTTCCCCAAGCCCCATGTGCAGGTGGACTGAATGCTACCCTCCTCACTCTATCCACACCTATTACCTTTTTAAATTTTTCTTTAAACCATTTAATGCCCTGCTCTCAGAGCTGGAGGTGGCACTCACTGTATCACCAGCCCATAGGGTAAGAACCTGTCATGGGGGACCTAAACTACCCTGACATCTGCTGGGAGGAGCAGTCAGCCAAATCCAGTCATTCATGTAGGTTCTTAACCTGTGTGCAGGACCTCCACCTAATGCAGAAGGTATACAGTCCCACAAGGGGAAATGCCTTACTGGACTGGGTGTTGGCTACGGGGGGAGGACCTGGTAGGGGAGCTTCAGATTTGTGGTCACCTTGGGGACAGTGACCACCAATCAGTCGAATTCACCATCCAGCATAGTGTGGATAAGGTAACTAGTAGGGTAGAAGTGCATGGAAGCACTTTAGGAAGGCTAACTTCAGTGTGCTCAGGAGTGTAGTCAATGACTCACTGCAGGATAGGAATGTTGGCAAGATGGGAGTCCAGGAAGGGTGGTCATTCCTAAAGGAGGCAATCCTTCGGGCACAGAGGGAGACTATCCCAGTATGAAGGAAGAGGGGGAAAGGAGCCAAAAACCTTCCTTGGCTAAACAGAGAAATCCAGGAGAGCCTAAGGGCAAAAAAGAAAGCATATACGCAGTGGAAGCAGGGGGAAGCTACCAAAGAGGAGTATACCTACTTTGCCCACACTTACAGGGAGACGGTTAGAAAGGCCAAAGACACTACAGAGCTGAGGCTGGCAACACAAATTAAAGACAGCAAAAAGTCTTTTTTTAGGTATGTAGGGAGTAAAAGGAAGGCGCAGGGCAGCATAGGACCCCTACTAAACAAGAAGGAGCAATTAGTGACAGACAGCGGGGGACAAAGCTGAGCTTTTCAATGAGTTTTTTGCTTCCGTGTTCTTGAACAGGAGTCAAGATAAGTCTCCTAATGGGCTCTTAGACAGGCATCAGAGGGACTCTAGCCCACCAACTGTCGACACTGATTTGGTGCAGAGTCACTTGGATGCACTGGATGTGTTCAATTCAGCAGGCCCGGATGAGCTTCATCTGAGAGTGCTAAAGGAATTGGCCAGTGTCATAGCAGAACCACTGGCATGACTGTTTGAGTGCTCATGGTGCTCGGGTCAGGTCCCGGAGGACTGGAAAAGGGCCAGTGTGGTCCCTATTTTCAAGAAGGGGAGGAAGGAGGATCCAAGTAATTATAGGCCAGTCAGTCTCACCTCCATCCTTGGAAAGGTCTTTGAAAAGTTTATGAAGGATCATATCTGTGGGAGTCCAGCGGGAAAAATAATGCAACAGGGAAACCAGCATGGATTCGTAGCAGGTAGATCATGCCTGAACAATCTGGTTTTGTTTTATGACAAGGTCACAAAATGCTTAGACGCAGGAGTAGAGGTGGATTTCGTTTCCTTGGATTTTAGCAAGGCCTTCAATATGGTTTCTCATCCCATTCTCATAAATAAATTAAGAGGCTGTGATATAGATGTATACATGGTCTGGTGGGTGGCAAATTGGCTTAGCAGTCGCACCCAGAAAGTGGTAGTAGATGGATTGGTATCAACCTGGAAGGATGTGGGTAGTGGGGTTCCACAGGGTTCGGTCCTTGGACCTATACTCTTCAATATCTTCATCAGTGACTTGGATGTGGGTGCAAAGTGTACTCTGTACAAGTTTGCAGATGATACTAAATTGTGGGGTGAAGTGTACACTCCAGAGGGTAGGGAATGATTGCAGGCAGACCTGGACAGGTTAGAAAAGTGGGCAGTACACAATAAGATGCAGTACAACAAGGAAAAGTGCAGAATGCTGCGCCTAGGGTGCAAAAATATCCAGCACACCTATTGGCTGGAAAGTGACCCTCTCAGCAGCACAGAAGCAAAAAGGGATCTCAGAGTCATAGTGGACTTCA
Source organism: Alligator sinensis (assembly GCF_000455745.1). NCBI lineage: Eukaryota > Metazoa > Chordata > Crocodylia > Alligatoridae > Alligator > Alligator sinensis. The sequence goes on from NW_005842893.1 coordinate 562,182, forward strand.
AGATGAACATGAGTCGTCAGTGTGACGAAATCATCAGCAAAGCTAACTACGCTTTATCATGCATCAGCAGATGCATGACAAAATAACCAAGGAGGTGGTACTTCCCCTCTATGCAGCATTGGTCAGACCACAGTTGGAGTACTGCATCCAGTTTTGGGCACTGTACTTCAAGAAGGATGTTGATAGACTCGAGAGGGTCCAGAGGGCAACCACTCATATGGTCAGGGGCTTACAGGACAAGCCCTGTGAGGAGAGACTGAGGGACCTGGACCTCTTTAGCCTCCACAAGAGAAAGCTGAGAGGTGTTCTTGTGGCCACCTACAAATTCATTAGGGGCAATCAGCAAGGGATCAGAGATGCTCTGTTCACCAGGGTGCCTCTTGTAACAAGGAACAATGGTCACAAACTGACAGAGGGCAGATTTAGGCTAAATATCAGGAAAAACTTCTTCATGGTAAGGGTGGCCAAAATTTGGAATGGCTTCCAAGGGAGGTGGTACTCTCCCTTACCTTGGGGGTCTTTAAGAGAAGGCTGGATAGGCATCTGGCTGGGGTCATCTGACCCCAGCACTCTTCAGACTTGATGATCTGTTAAGGTCCCTTCTGACCCTAGCATCTATGAACCTATTAACATCTCCCTGCTGAGCTCCCATGCCAGGACGAACTTGGAGGTATGGGAAGGGGCTATAGGGAAGGAGGAGACCCCAGGTCCTGGGCATGACCACTAAAACTCTGCCAGGGTCAGGGAGGCCTGGTGGGACTGCCAGTCATGCGGCAACTCCCAAGAAATGCCAGGACTGCAAACCTTCCTGGTGAAAGGTGGGTAGGAGGTGCCTTATAACCTCCAGCCACCACATGCACACACAGTCCTAGCTAAAGAAAGCTCAGATATGTAAGATCTTTGAGAGGCCTGAGGCTTGCTGGTTGTAGTGGAGTTGAGTCTCCAGGTGAGCTTAGCTGCCCAGGATGCTATCTGTGAGGCATGGGTCTAGTGTTAGGGGAGGTATGGAGCTGCAGAATGGATGCATGTCAACCCTAGACATCAGGGGCCTAAATGGGCAGCCTCCCACCTTGGAAACATCTGAATCAGTTTTCCATCAGGGTGTGGCAGATGAAAGAGGAGTGGGGAGTTGGCTCAGAAACAGATCTCTCCTGAACTGGGAAGCCCCCCTGCTCTTCCTGGATGGAACGAATAGTGAAGAAGCCAGAGGATGGTATGCAATGCAGGCAAGAAAACTAGTCAGTGAAAATGTAAACTGAGGTATCAGGGGGTGAGGGACAGGCTGGGAGGTGTGAGGGGGAAGGGGGATGTAGCAGGTAAAAGTGGAGAGATACCTGGGGAGTCAGATGTCGGGCAGGTTCTAGTGTGTCATAAATCCAATGTCTATATTGAGTCCATGAGTTTCTGTATCTAGGAGGTTGATGAAGTAAAGTTCATAGGCTTATCTGTGAAAAGTGGTTTGTAAATTCCCTTTGAGGATAAGGCCAGAGAGATTGGAAACAGGATGGCTTTCTTGTGAGAAATGGGACCCCACAGGTAGTTGGGTATTCTCATCCATAATAGATTGGATTAGTATGTTGGCAGGCTTTGCATTTCTTGTCATGGCATGGTCTAGATCCATTTGGTGTGTTTTGGGCTGTGGGAAGTTGGTTTCTGGTGATGAGGTTAGCGAGGTTCGGTGCTTGTTTGAATTTACAAACCACTTTTCACAGATGAGCCTATGAACTTCACTTCATCAACCTCCTGGATACAAAAACTCATGGATTCAATATAGACATTGGATTTATGACACACTATAACCTGCCTGACATCTGATTCCCCAGGTACCTCTCTGCTTCTACTTGCTTCATTCCCCTTCCCTCCCCATCTCCCCCAGCCTGTCCCTCATCCCCTGACACCTCACTTTACATTTTCACTGACTGGCTTTCTTGCCTGAATTGCATGCCAGCCTCTGCCTTCTTTACTATTCATTCCATCCCACCAACTAGATGCTTCCTCAGCCTGATGAAGTGTTTTTAAACCTAAAAGCTTGCTAAGATATATTTCTCCAACTATTCAGTTGGTCTAATAAAAGATATCAGAGATACCCTCAACTGGTCCATACTGGGGCCAGGACCCAAAGCAGGGTCAAAGGGCCAGGGGCCCACTGCAAGCAATGCCCAGAGCAAGAGGCTCAGGATTCTGACTGGCCTGAAGGTGGGGCCAGGGCCTAAGAGGTAGCCAAATGTCCCAGAGAGGGGACCAGAGCTGGAGGGGGTGAAAGATGCAATTTGCGAGGCATGGGTCACAGTGATAGGGGAAGTATGGAGCTGTGGAATGGATGTCACCCCAAGATACCTAAATGGGCAGCTACTCATCTGGGAAACATCTGAATCAGTTTGCCATCAAGGCGTGGCAGAAAAAGAGAGGTGGGAGGTCGGCCCAGAAACAGGTGGGCGGGCGGAGACCTAACTGCAGGAAGACCCCCTGTTACAGGCTACCATCCCTGCTGGTTTGATCCCGCTGAGCCTTAACACACACAAAGTCACACAAGTGTCACAAGTTTTGCTTTGAGATGCAGTTTCACAGAAACCCCTGCACATATCTCCTTGAAACCTGGCAGGCCTCCTGCCCTGAGAAGGGGCTACCATCCCTGCTGTTTTCATCTTGCTCTGCCTTAACACACACACGTGACATAAGTTTTGCTTTGAACAGTTTGAGGTGCAGTTTCACAAAAAACCCTGCACCTATGTCCTTGAAGCTTGGCAAGCTTCATCCCCTCAGAAGGAGCTACCATCCCTGCAATTTGCATCCAAATCAGGCAAGAAATGACAAAGTTACAGGCATTTTAGTGATTCCCCATTGTAGCCTATGGCCGAATCACTGAAACAGCATTGAAACTCTGAAACAGATTCAGGCAAATCAAAACAGAACAGTGATCCGAAATACACGAAGCACTGTCCTCTGAAATGGCCAATCGAATCGAAACAAGACATAGCCATTTCGCACAGCCCTAATAACCAGTCTCTTGATGACTCAGTAGCTCCCTTCCATTCCTTTGATCCTTCCCATTCCTCTTGAACCTTGCACTTAATGAATTACAGCTAGACCCAAGAATCAGAGTCCACATTTCTTAAACAAGGTGATGGTGATTCTTGTTCTGTACACAGTATTGCATTAGGATAGCCAACCTTTTGGCCCCATGGGCCAGATGAAGAGTGTGGGGCCAGTCCATGGGCCAGATCAGATCCCATGCACCAGGATCAGGTTCCAGGGCCATCACCCAGTCCTGTGTGCAGGGATCAGTTTCTGGGGGCCCTGTGCTAGGGCCCCCGGTCTTCCTGCAGGGATTACGTTCAGGAGCCTCTCACTGCCTCCAGCCAGTCCCACACACTGGGATGGGGCCTCACACCATGTTGCACACCTGATCTAGTATGCAAGACCATGCCCCACAGGCTGGGGAGCCCGCAGGCTGGATGACACAATGCTAGGGGCTGAATCTGGCTCATCATCCAGAGGCTGAGCCTGCCTGAGATAGAAGAATACCCTCTCTTCTATTAAGAAAGGCTAATGATAACCTCATGTGTCCATGCAGTGGCTATTTGTGACATCACTACTGTTTGCAGTCACTGTCTCCCAAAGGGGTGGGGACTCCGTGGGTCAAATTCAGCAGAAATGATGGTCCCCAAATGTAGTGAATAAATAGAAGCAGGTCTTTAGTAAATCAGTGTGATTACTGATTCCAGTAGCACTATATTAACTTACACTACTGGAGAGTGCAGTCAACATAATTTTTTCATTAGCTTTGTTCTCACCCTGCTTTCAAATTTGTTCTTTCTACCATTCTGTTTCACCTTATTTTTTTAATCAAATTTCTTTTCCTCTACCCTCTCTCCCTGCTGTTGTTTTCCCAGTGTCTCCTAAACTGAATGCAAACCCAACAGTATTGAAGTTCCTGTTGAACTTTTGAACCTACCCTTTTCAACTGGGTTCTAAATTAAGCAAAATGGGTTGAGGCAGCCCTAGTTCTGATAACAGCAATTAGCTTTTGCAAAATAATTGACAAACATTTTACATTTTGGCCACAACTGGCTTTCGAGAGACTGCTTATATTCTGAAACTCTTGCTTGCAAAGTGCCAGTATTCAGTAGGACATTTTAATAACATCCTTTGTGAAGATGTATTTGTTCTCAGAACCTTATTTTTTCCTCCACTCAGACAATTGTCAACTAATGGACTTGCAGATAGTGAAATGGAATTAAATCTATTCAGAAAATTGGAACGTTCTGCGTTTCTCATTTTCCAAGCTGGATTCATTGCTAACAGCACTGTAATCTGCATCTTTTACCCTGAACTACACTCCCGCTCCTGCTTCTTAGCAGCAGCCTTGCCATTTTCACAGATAAGCAGGTACACCTTGAATGGATTGTGGATTTCAGCCTAACCTAGACTGATGATCTGAAAAAAAATGTGTTCCTAAACAAGGCAAATACTCATTGGTTTCCAGGAGCTTTGGATCAGGTCCATAATCTTTCAGTCAAGGAGATGGACATAAATCTGTTTCCTTCAGGCTAAATACAGGAATTCAAAAAACCCTGAGATAGAATCAGTATGCAGGTTTCTGTAAGCAGTGTAGGTTAGTTCAGGAGGAACTAGAACACACATTCACTCTTTGGTGGGGGCCACACAGGCTGCCTGCACTGGCGCAGACTAGCAGGTTGGCGGCACTCCTGCTCACCCAACAGCAAGCCCTGTGGGGTCCCCAGGCTGCCAGAGAATGGCTGCTGGGTCCATGAGGCAGAAGCTTTCCTTCCCACCCCCTTCTCCTCTCCCATTGCCTGGCTGCAGCTGACCACTGACCTGAGGCAGGGCTGGGGAGAGGGGCAGTGCTGTCTCAGATCTGGGAGAGCTGGAGGGTGGGGCCCACTGGGAACTCAACTGGAGCAGCCAAGCACAGTGCAAGTCCTAATACAAATCCCTGTGAGGAGGCTGGCCAGAGGCTGTAAAGGTGCCTGGGCTGCCAGTGAACAGTGACCTAACTTGAATCAATGGGGGAACTAGTACTGAAGTTTTATACACCAGTCTAACCTAAATTGATTAAGTATGAGTACGTGTCGATCCAGGTTTATCTTAGACAGGGTTCTGCTATTTTTAAATCAGTCTGTATCCCAAACTTCTGTTCTGTTACAGGTTTAAGACTGGTTTCCATTCACTTAGCAGTAAAAGTGTAATGTCTATATCTGGCCTCAGTGTCTAAATGATCAGACCTGTATATCACAAGCCTCTCCACAATACAACAGCTAGTTCCAACGGGTTCACCCCAGAGCTGCTTACATGTACAGCTCCCCACATCTTCTTTCTCCACCAAACATTGCAATAACAGTTATCAATCAGCATTGACATAATGCAGAATTTCAAGTACACATAAACAACCTCCTAATTAACCACGTTCAGTTAATCTCAGAGGTGCTCCATACTGTCACATGGACCCAAAAATCTCCCCTGAGACAACAGCACCATTGTTGTCTGAAGGGGCTAAGTCTGAGTTCCAGTTGTATCATATCTAGCTCAATCTGCTGTGGTTGTTGCCTGCCAGAGACCTTCTAGGCAAAACAGGTGACTCAGTGCCCCTTATCTCCACCGTTTCTGGTACTTGGAGAATTAAGGAATGTCTCCATCTGGGGTGACAACCTCATGTGACCATGCAGTGGCTATTTGTGACATCACTACTGTTTGCAATCGCTGTCTCCCAAAGGAGGTTCTGAATTTGCAGAAATGTTGAGGGGGGGGGTCCCCTGCCAGAGCCCTGTTAATGCACAAGTGTAGAAAAAAATATATGGTGTGAGCCATCTTCCAAAAGATTTCTCAGTTGGTCATGGAAAATATTCCTCTTGTATACATTAAATTCTGCTGGGCCTGTACACAAGCCATGGTTCTGTCTCTTCCTTCTATGATGACTAGTGTGTGTACCCACTATCTTGGTTCTGCTATTTAGTCAGATTCTCAAGCACTGAGCTTGTCCAGCTCCTTTTTTAGTCCCTGCCACAGGAAGATTCCTCTTGCATGGGAGCATGAATCATAGGAATGTTAGGCTCCTTCAGTTCTGTTCCATACTTTTTTGAGAGTTCCCGTACCCCTTCAAACTCTTCCTCAGTTCTTTTGGTTCCTTGCCTTTTCAATGGTGACATCCTCATGACATGACCAAAGGCTCAAACATTTTAACCCCGTAAAGAGTATTATTTTTCCCTCTGTTACTGTTGCAACTTGTATGTTTGCCAGCTTATTTCCCT
>NW_005842893.1:568481-570709 GCF_000455745.1 Alligator sinensis
CTACACATTTTGTTCCCATACTCCTTTGGTGGGGATAAAAGCATCAACCTATGTCCTGAGTTTTACTCATTTACATTCTCCTGCCTGGGGGCACTTTTTTCAGTGATAGTATCACAGTTTCTGGAATCATATAGGCTTGCACAGTGGTTCCATTGGCTTTCAGACTGACCTGAATCTTCTACTGAAAATTAGCTCATTGAACCTATAAAGAATTTCTTTAAGCTCATAGTGCATTGTCCTCTTAGTTCATGATGTACACACACTAAGCTGGCACTTCGAAAACCTTTATGAGTGCTGTAATAGGGTACTTAGTCTCTGGCCCATGGGTTGAATCCAGCCCATAGAGCCATGACATCTGACCTATGGGAGTCTGCACAGGTCAGAAAATTTGGCCAGATCCAGCCTTGCTGTGAGATCAAGGCCAGTCCTGCCCCACACACATCCAGATAGGGACAGGGCTGTTTCCCCTCCCATGCACATCAGGGTCACGTGCCTTCCCCATCCTCCCCCCACCCCCCCCAACTGGGGCTGAACTGCTCCTTCCGCCACATGTTCAGGTTGGGACCAAGCCATTCCCCACCCCTACCCCAGGCAGACAGACAGGGTTTACACAGGGGTGCACAACCCACATAGCTGGATCCAGCCTGTAGACAGACCTGGCACCATCCATTTGGCCCACAGGGTGAAAAAGGTTGGGAGCCACTGTTCCACACTGTTTAAAGAAGCCATCACTCTGATATAACACATCACTCTGTACATTTCTGTAGTATAATTTCATAGTTAAACTCCTCCTGAATTGACTGAAAAGCATCAAATGCTGCAGATGCCATTATTGTTAGAAATAAATCCACCTGTTGATCATTTTCCTATATATCATCATCTGTTTCTCACAGGTCCAGAGGATGTGCTGTTGAAACCTTTTTCCCCTTCTCAACATTTGTGACTTTTGAGGCATTTAACTTCCTCTTTCTTCCCCCTGAGGGCATTGTCTTTGTTCATTTTATTCCTGCTACCATGTGTTGTTCAGAAATCATTCAGAGCCATGGGGACTGATTTCAGAGAGGCCCAGCAGGGATGCCAGTACTCAACCTTAGTACATTAATGGAAGTATGTCTCTAGGCTGGTGTAAATCACTGTGTCTCAGTTGATGCCAGTAGACCTATATTAATTAGTGCTACTAGAGAGACTGGTCTACTGTATTTTTTCATTTTCTTTAGCCAGGATCTGGCTTCTAATTTATCAGCACAACCACTGTTTCTACATAGTTCTTGCAAGGGTTTTTTAAAGGATATAATGCTCTACTAGCATGAAAAAAGATGCGAACTGAAATAAGACTTGAAGATTTGAGCATATAAGCAGAAATAGAGCATATAAATAGATCTGGGTAGGCACGCCCAGATTCACTGCAAGCATAGCTATATTCATTTCAATGGAATTATGCCAGGGATGAATCTGGCCTCAGATAATAGAACTTTGTTTAAGCGCAGAGGGAAAGAAGATACCCAGTTGTGTTTTCTGGAGTTGTACTAGTTAGAGGCTAACATGATGGGCTCACAATTAAAGTTATTTTTCTGGAGCAATAAGTTCTGGAGTTTATTACTTTGCATTAATTGCATGTGTAGACATGCCCAGTGAATGCAAGTCTCCACAGGGCATTTTCTAATAATTTTTTTAAACTACATTTTAACATTATTAACCACCAGCACACCTGGACTTTAATTGAACAATTTCTTTGCAGCCTCCAAAGGAGAGTCTAAAGACTGAGCAGTTATGGAAACAAATGTGTCTCATGACCAATAGCCTGGTCCTTTCAGGATACAGCTGAGTCACAATAGTGGTGTATTGTGGGAAAGCTCTTGCTGCTGCTATCTGAGTTTTAGTGGTCCTGTAGATAACTACAAAACTAAGTCTTCCTGGACTTTAGTATGGCATTTCTTCATTACCACTTAAAAATGATTATGTGTCCTTTATCTTTCTCGAATAATAAATATATATATCGTTCTTCTCTAGATTGTGGATCATTGATGCTTTGGTAATAATGGCTCAGTGTCTATTTGCTCTTAAAGAGTTTTCATCTGCTTGTTTTACCCATCATTGATAGAGGGCTGTGACGATAATAAGACTGCATATGTAAATAAACCCTAAAATACACTATAAGATACACACACAAATCTGCACAATGCTGTAAATGAACAGCCACTAGAGCTATGAATGGGTAATAAATAATG
>NW_005842893.1:570719-582072 GCF_000455745.1 Alligator sinensis
CACAAGAAACACAAGATACAAAAAGCCTTTCCCTGTGCTGCAAAATGGTGTCTGTTTTGTCTTCTTCAATTAGCACCATTTTTAAATTACTGGAAAAGAGAAGGAACCTGAAATCTTTTCTTCTTCTTTTTCTTCTTTTCTTTAAGTTTTGGATGTGGGATTCTTTTAAATATATAAACTGCTTTTGCAATATCATTTATCATCCCAGTACAGGGGGTAGTTCTCTTCTGAGCCCATGCCAGAGGATGGTTCTCAGATCTGGTTGCGTACAAATGATAAATACAAATATGTGCCTGAATTGCATATACACAATTACTGCAGTTGCACATACAAATCAGGTAATTGCATTATAGTAAACTGCCAGTCATACAGCCACAAAATATAACTGCCACATTTGCGTTTATAATCATGGCAATTAGTCATGAAAAATAAGATGTACATTTAATAGTGCCTGCATTTTTGCATCTAATTTCAAGTGCGTCATCCTGAAAATTAGGTCCATCAGTCTTGTTAATAATAATCCTATTACTTTAAAAAATATATAGAATTTAGTTTACTGAATTACATTTTATCTTATCAAAGGATAGTGGAAACAAGATAGGAGGGAATATTCCTAATGTTGAGATATTATGGATTAGTAATCCCGGGTAAGAGGCAAAAGCCCTTTTGCTTGAGAATTTTACATATTAAAAAACAAACAAACAGAGAAATAAATATTCAAACAATATAGGAAAATATTTTGCATCCTGCTCAGGTATGTGCCATGGGATTTTCTAGTGTTAATTCCTCTGATATTGTAATTTCCTGAAGGAGCCTTACAGATGGCGGCAAGTACTTCTGGGATAATCCAGAAATCACACACAAACTGGTAACAGAAAGTATAGGAAGCAGGATATTTGGGTATAGAGTTTACAGTAAGGCTTTCAATTTTATCCTCCTTTATCCCCAAGAGTAAGGATTCTATTTAAAACTGAAGTGAGTTCTTCTGGAAACTCAAAGGTCAAGTGACTCCAGGCTTGAATGATGCCCAGTGCGGTTTTTCAAAGCGCAAAGGTCTGTCATATCAGCCGCACACACGATACATGCTGTCACATATTATCTGGCAGAAATTGCTGTAGTCACAATGGGTTTAGGTCAATAGCTCAGCTTTGCCACAGTAGTATCACAGTGACTTCTCCAGGGGCAGCTTATGTTCTATTACTGACTGGATAACTTGCCTTGTATCAACAGGGATTGCAGCTGTAGAGCAGCTCCCAGCTGATCTCAAGGTGTCTGGACAGATATGGTTGCCATCAATCTCTAGAGAAAAATATTTGGAAGATGAGCAGTTTCACTCCACCTCCATAAAGGGCCAAACACACCACTGAGAGCCTGGGCTAATCTCCAAGGTTAAAAGGTTCCCTTGCTTAATTTATACACTTAGTAATGTGAGGCAGTACAGGGCAATCCTTCCATATTCCACAATTGACATTGTACAACCTATTGCAAGGTGTGACATGTCTTTGTTCTTATCAGAGAGATTAGGAAACTCTATTAACTTTACATCCTGGCAGATTAAGTGTCCTTGCATTCCTCCTGTCTCTGGGGCTGTGCAGGGCCAATTTCATCACCAGGGAATAACTTAGAGCAGTTCCAATTTGTACCATCTTATAATGATCCCAAAGAGGCCATTAGATCAGCGGGAGAGTGCAGCTGTCTTGTGGCCCAACCCACTCTCCAGAGACATTTCCAGAGCCTTTAAAACACAAAGCCTAATTCTCTGTTGCCGTGTTCCTTGTGTCAGCATTTTCAGCAGTTGCAAAGAGTGTGTCTACAATGAGTGTGTACATCACCACTGAGATCTGATAACATTCTGCTCATGCTATGCCCTTACCTTATTCTGATGTGAGGGGCTGCAGAAGTTATTTAGATTGGGAATTTGAGCCATGGACCTGCTTACATGTTTATACTGTGCCTACCAGAGGCTCTCAGCTGGTGGTACAAAGCTAATAAATACCAGTAATACATTTTAAAAGACATTTTTTTTAAACATTTTGGTTGCAAAGTCAAGCACTCAAAAGTTAGCAAGTATGAAAACTAATATTGCTCCTAAAGCCTTGCATTATAATACCATCTCATTTTATAAGCACACAATTTTGTTTTTTCCACAGGATCCCTGCCCTGATTATTCAGCCCCTTCCCAGTCCTTCCTGATTTTCCTCACTGGCTCTCAGGCTCTCTGGTCCCCTAGAGCACATGAGAATTAAAAACCAGTAACATCAGTGCTCTTTCAGCTCCACGCATTCCATGATTCCTACCCATAGCAGTCTGTCTCCTCTGTGTGGCTGGTATTAGAATTTAGTTTAGCTTATTCAGACCTACATGCATCTTGCTGAACTAGCCAATTAGTATTTAGCTTGATTTATCCCATTTAATTTTATCAATTGATTTTATCAATTGATTGGTTAATGAGCCATTTGTTTACCTTGAGTTACTCATCACCATTGTCCCTGTGTATAGACTAGCGGGTGTTTTTTTATCTCACATGTTTTCCCATATCTTGTGGGTTGTAAATGTAAATAATATAGATATTATTATTATTGTAAATAATATAGATATTATTAAACTAATATTGTCACTGTTTAAAGAGGATACTTTCAATGCTACTAAACTCCAAATCTCACTTACGTCTTTTTCTTATCTGTGTTTGATAAATCTAGGTAGTTCTTTTTATTTTTTTTCTACAACAAATGTTTCTATGTGCTTTAAAGAGGGGGGAAATCACTGTCAACAGCCCAGCACTTACGTACAACCTCATCATAATATACCAAAGCATGCAGGGCAGCTGCCATACAAGAGGTGAATGAGAGAGATGGTTTGGAAACAATCACACATAGGCTAGAAACAGACATTGCATTTGTCCCTGGAGAAGTTGTGATTTTGTTTGTCCTAGAACAGAAATATCCCAGGATTGACATTTACACATAACACTCTTCCGAACAGAATTTAGCAAACGGCTGAATGCACTGCTCCTTTTCTGCCATTGATTCAATGATACAATCTTGGAATAACCATTTAGATCCACTTCGCAATCTCCTGGGACAAACTATTAGTACTTCTTTTCTTGGGAACCTTTTTGGATTTCAGACAATGGTCATGGAGGTCTGAATGACTGCACTTTATCTAAATAAAATAATTACAACATCTGTTTGTAGCCTTACTGAATAACAAGAAATGCAGTGTGAACAGCATAAGTATGACTTTCTCCATAACCCACCAGATAAATATTTCTCAACTCTTCTTGGCAAATACCAAGTCTAATTATGTCTTTGCAATCTAATTCAATCTTTGCAATCATTTCTTCCAAACCCAAGAGTTACCTCTCTTGGAAGGAGAAAAGTTTTATATAAATAAAAAGGTGCATAATTTTTGGTGCGTGCTTTAGAACAAGTCTGATGTAGTCAACCAGACATTAGAACTATTATAAGGCTATTATAAGTAGAACTATTATTATTATCTATCAGGGACCAGTCTGGTGCATTTGCTAATGAATTTAAACTGCCCACTTGTAACTTTGATGCATATGCTTTAAGATGAACTTAGATACTTTGGTTTATATATAATTCTAAGCTAAAATGGTATCTAAACTTGGGCTGGAAAGCAGTCTTAGACTAGACTACAAAGTCTGATGAGGGTGGGGAAGGGAGAAGCCTGTTTATTTTAAGGGGTGCCCCACTCTGTAGTAACTAGTTGTCTAACCCAAGATGTTTCCTGACACAAGGAGAAATGTTTTCATCTTATCCACTAATAGCAATTCAGCTGTCAATTATAGTTGGGTCTGTCATGGAAGCCAATTTCGTATAAACTCATCCATAGAAAGCCGGATTGGAACTGGTGCAAACCCCTAATTATGACAAGTTGCTTGATGGGGCCTATTTATTCTACCCAGCTCTAATGGCCAACAAGTAATGTAATTGTATATGGGGGGCCAAGCCAGCTCTTTGTTTGCCGTCCTGAGAGATTTGCTTCCCATAACTCTCCAGGTTGTTTCTTGGTAGCACAGAGCTCACAGGGCTTACATTAGCATAATATGTGCCTGACAAAAAGACTTAAGTGCAAGGGTGGATCTAAGCCAAGCTTTCAGACATGAGAGCGCTTCTGGTCAGGGTGACCCTGGCATTTGGCTCTTCCACGCACTCTTCCATTGCTCACAGTAGCTGCCATGCTGAAAGTGAACATTTAACTCTAGAGAGGCTGTGGGAAAACTGTCCTCGAACACAGCAGTGTATCCCCATAGGACAAGTGCACTGAGTGATTCTTGGCAACTATGTACTAGCTGCGATTACATGAGATGCCCCATGGGAAAGTAGAAGAGCTGTTTGATGTACTACAGGCAAAATCTTCATCCAGTGATATCAATGAGAGATTTTCCAGTGATTTCAATGCGATGAGGCTACCGCCCCAACTGATTAAGAAGTAATCACTTGGAGATAGTAGAGCCTCAGCCAATTAGCAGAAAGTTCCCAGAAATGGTTACAAAGAACATTGCATAGAGGGGCTTTTATGAACAGAGACATAATAAAGGAGGATGTCACCTTTCACAAGACGGAGTGTAGGTCTGTCCTACAGACAGAGCATGCTAGAGGGGAAGTGGTGGAATTCCCTTCCCCCTGCAGACTAGCCTATGCAAGAAAGTGAATCCTGGAGACAGTACACAGTTCAAACCTTTTATAAAGTAGTAGCAATACCCTCTGAGCTCACTTCCCAGCATCTCAGTGGCATACAGCTTCCTCCTACAACCATTTTGCTGATTCAGCTGCTGACTGCTGTTCCAATTCATGCCTTGTACAACTGGCAGACTGGCACTCTGATCTATAGTTTGGTTTTAAGTGCCTTTCAAACAAGCTGTACTCACAAATGCTTTAGAGTGAAATCACTCCCAACAATGAACTGTGTTCACCTATCTAGTGAGATACCGAGACAATAAGCATGGAGTATCATTCTATATAGATGGATCTGATCTATCTGCAATTAATCTATAACTTGTAACAAAAGCCAATAGTGTAAAGAAATTGAAAGGAAACTACAAATCCTTGCAAACTCGTGATACCAGTGTTCAGGCTTTGACATTGAAGCCAAGAAAAGAAAACACCCTATTTCTGCTTGAATGTATGGTTTTTGGCATATAATGCTTCTTTTCTTTTTTTCCTGTTCCCAACATCTACTCCACCAAACTTAATTAAATTTGGTGCTTTAAACACAAAGTATCTGATAAAAGCCCGTCATTCCCAGATGTCAAAGCTACTTTCATATTGAAAGAATGTAAAGAGGACCCATAACCTTCAGCTATTGCTTGGGCAAAACTCCCATGGATTCCAAAGAGTCCAGGATAGAGTCCACAATTTGTCAAGTAAAGCCAAATGATCTAATTAGTTTGATATTCTCTTTTCCCAAGTGGCCAAACTCCAGCTGTTGTGGATCACAGTAAATCAGAGTAACAAACCCCTTCAAATAGAGCAACGCCTATTTACATTTTCATAGTATCTGGCCTATACCTGCATAGTACCAGAAAAGAGCTGGGGAGGGCTTTTAGAAATGTGCTTTTAAGACTAGTCAATATCGATCTAAAATATACATTTTGTGGCTGAAGTCAGAACTATAGGGAAGTGTTTCACTCTGTCAGCTTCCCTGGAGATGCATCTGTTTCCAAGCTACAGAATTTGGCCTTTTGTGTATGGAGACATGAGGAATTTGAGTCTGGAGTTTAGTCTTTCCTTTTTTCTATCCTTTTTTTCCCCCTTAAATGCTCCTTTTGCAACACAGCCTTATTTGCAGGTTCCTAGTTATCACACGGCATACTGTGTAAAAAGAAAACAGCTTTGTTTATTATCCCTTGAAAAGCACTTGCTGTGTCTCTGTGCTTGATTATGTGGCAAATCTAGCAACAAGGAAGGCGGGAGGGGGAGAGTGTAGCAGTAACTGTCTGTGGTTTGGAGTTTCCAAGAGGCAAGGGTAACTGGCTCTGGAACACAAGTGATGTGTATCTCTCAAAGACAAACCAAGCATCCTGTCTTGCTTTTTTCCTTCTAGAGCAGAGCCCAAAAATCTATTTATGACATTTAATGAAGGCTGGTAAAAGTAATTATTAATGGTCTCTTGGCAGTCCATGCATTTCTTATGACATATACCTACATTTTTCAGGAGATAAAGGATACACTATTGAAAAATAGGAATCCACCTTATAGTTATATTGGATAAATGTTTTTACAGTGTATTGTCTCCTGTTCTCAAATATCCTTTAATGCCTTATCATCATATTGTGCTCAGTTAGCAAGTACTTCTTGAGTCTAGGAACTCCCAAAGAATTGATCTTGCCTTATGTAAATGTTTGGACACATGGCCTCAGCTTTTGTGTCCAGCCAGGTCAGAGAAAACAAATCACCAACAGAGTTCTTGACTTTATACTATTGATCTCAAGAAAAGAAGCAAAGTTTTGGACAAGTTAGTCTTTGAGCCATTTCTGAAGCCAAAATTAAATGGAGAAACCTGACACTGAAGTGACTGGGTCCCCTGTATCACGGAGCTCTTGACTAGATTAATCAGGGATAATTAGGGGTAGGAGTTTCTTTTCCAAATCTTAAGAAAATTTGTGTTCATTATTTCACGTGCTTGCAACATAATGATTTAGTTAACCTTACTTTCCAAACTTCTGAGCTTAAGCCTGATCTATGTTTAATAGTAAAGGATGTTTTAACTCCTTGGTTTCCGGTAACCATAAAACCTTAGGTACATAAAAATTGCTATACTGGGTTAGATCAATGGTCTGTTTATCCCAGTGGCAGGAGTGGATGCTTTAGACAGAGAGCATTGAAGTAGGCATATCTAGAATGATCTAGCTAGTATTTCAGTGATTCTCTACCAGGTTGCTATGAGATCCTTTGAAGGGTGCTCTGAGGCATGAAGAGACAAGCAAAATGTGAGGAAGTAAGCATGAGGAAGTAAGCAGATAAACACAGGCTTAGGCTTGGCCCTGTGTGGCTGATCCCCAACCCCTACTGCACAGCTCTACTGCAAGAAAGTAAGCACCATAATATGTTTTTGAAATTGGGTGCCACTCAAGTGCCTCAAGTATAGCGAGGGGTGCCTCAAGTTCAGTAAGAGGTGCCTTGAGTCCAAAAAGGTTGAGAAGCTGTCCTATTCATTATCCTCCCTGGCATTCACCATCATTGATTGGTTTAGACATGCCAGAAGATACATCTTTAACTGTTCTGCTTAATGGCTTAATAGCTATTAATAGCTCTATCATCCATGAATATGTCTAGTCCCTTTATGAACCTAGGTATGCTATACTATCTGCCTCTACACCCTCCTGTGATAATGAGTTCCACAAGTTAACTACATGTTGCAAAAAAAAAAAAAAAGTACTTTCTCTTGTTAGTTTTAAACCTGTCTCCTTCTGAGACTGGGTGAATAACAAACAGTTCTCTATTCACTTGGGATACCTGTAGATGTGGGGTGGGGGACTGTTCCAATGCTCTGTCATTACAGCATGTCGGAGCAGGCCCAATTAATCGTGTCTGCTGGAGCATGCCAATTAGCGTGCTACAGCAACTTCTGCTTCTTGTGTATCAGTGTCCCTGCACTTCAAAGTGGCAACGGGTGCACTTCAACTAAAGCTCCCCAACCACTATTTTAAAGCACAGGGACACTGATATATGAGATGCTGTGGGATCTTTAATTAAAATGACTCTTGGAGCTACTCTGATTAAAGCACCCCCCACCCCAACCCTGAAGCACATGTAAACATGTCCTTGGTCCACACCCCTCATGATTTTATAGACATCTATCGTATTACCCCCTCAGACTTTTCCTTTTCAAACTGAAGAGCCCTAGACCTTTTAGTAGGGCTGTGTGTGGCTTTGGTCCCTGATTCGATTCGGTGGAGATTCAGCCCAATTCCAGTCCACTTCTGGGTTCACCGCTGAGCATGCGAGGGCCCCCCACCATGCTCCTGTTGGACGCTCCATCCACCCCACTGTCATGGGATGGGGTCCTTAAGGAGGGCCGTGATCTCCCAAGGCCCCTTACCATGCGACGTTGGCCCAATGGGCACCCTCGATTCTCGCCCGCCACGTCTTTGATGGTATGAATGATTAGGAGGCTGCCTCTAAGTCTTCTTGGACACAGTCGAGATGGGTTCTCAGGACCCCATGGGTCCCCGGACCCCTGGTGGGTCCCGCTGCAAGATGGATGTCACAATGGGTGTTTCAGGGCACCCTAGCCTTATGGGCTATGCGTGGCTCCAAGCATCCCTTTACCACGCCCCAAGCCTCGCAGATAGAACTGACGTTGTTTGGTCTGGGCCTTGTTATAATTTGGCTCCCTGGGCTCTCCGCAGCCCTGTCTCACACTGCACCTCTACTGACACTTGGGCTCTTCGCAGCCCTCCCCAAATGCCGCGCCCCCTCTGGTGCTGGGGTCCCCACACTGCTGTGAGTCCCCTATGAGGCCTCCTCCATCTCCTAATAGCCTCACCCAAACCACCAGTCTTATACAGCAGTAAACAAAACACAAGTCCCTGGGCTGCAACATAAATTCAAGCTGTCTGGCTACAACATCATTCAAACCATACCGGGGAATACTCTGTCCCTCAACAGTGTCAGAAGCTGCTCCTGCAGTCAGGCCTCTCCCCTTTGGTTGCTCTGGGAGAGCTCCTCCCTCCTCGACTGCTAGCAGGGAACTGCCCTCCTGGCCCCAGCTCTGGGGTTTATATATGAGCCAAGCCCTGCCCCTTCCAGTCAGCTGACCACTGGCAGGGGGGGGCCACTCGCGCATTCTACCTGCCCTGGTAACCAGCAGGTGGGGGCTCCCCACTCACTGCTAGGCTTTCCCTAGCAGTTTCTACTCTTTAAAGGAGCAGGGCACCTAAGTGCTCTGCGACACCCACCATTGCAGCATTCATGAGCCATGCCTGGTACCTTGAGGTATGTAGAAAAAACATTTAAAGCTGTTTCTATGCCCAAATCACTGATTCTCCAAATCAGCATTGAATTTTCAGATTCGGATTCATTCGAATCGAATCGGGGACAGTGATCCGAATCAACGAATTCACACACCCCTACCTTTTAATCTCTCTTAGTATGGCAACTGTCCCATACCCCAATCACTTTGGTTCCTCTTCTCTGCTCTCATATTCTACTATATCACTTGTTATGTGGAGACCAAAACTGCACACAGTATTCAGGATATGGGCCCACCATGAATTCATATGGTGACATGATGGTGTTTTTAGGGCTTTCAATTAATTGTGGTTAATACACAGAATTAACGTGTTAATCAGTGTTCATGTTAATTTTTTTAACATGTTAACCGCATACGTGGTTTTGGAGCCCATGCCTGGGCTTTGTTCTGCCACCATGACTGCCACTTCCGGGCCACCCAGCGGTGCAGTGGTGGCAGCACACAGGACCACAGGGCAGCCTGGGCACAGGCTCCAGGCTGATGCAGTGTGGGGGAAGGGGCATGCACAGACACAGAAGAGCAGCTGCAGCCTGCACACGGCCAGGAATGCAGCCTGGCAGTATGTAGAGCACCGCCCAGCAGGGAAGTCTGTGGGGGAGACAGGGATGGGGGAGGGCAGGGATGGGGGAGCAGATCAACGTCCCCAAGGTGAGGGAGGATGTGGGGCAGAGGCACAGTCAGGGGCTGGGCTGAATGGAGCCCCAGGGCTGGGGCGGATTGTGGGCAGGGGCAGCTCCTGCTGCTGCATTTACCCCTGGGGGAAGCACAGGGGGCACATGTCCCCCTGAATTTCTGTGTGGAGTGGAGGCAGGCTGAAGGCTGTAGCTCTCTGCACCCTGCTGCTTTGCACCAAGAGCCACAAGCTGGTCATGCTGCATGTACCTTGCCCGCCTGGCAGTGGGAAGCACAACATAGTGTCGTGTGGCTCCTGAAGCAATGGCAGCAAGGCACAAAGCCCCAAGCCTGCAGCCCACCTTTGCCCCATGCACAAATCTGGGGGGCATGCACCCTTCATGCCTGCCCCAGGGGTGTGTGCAGCAGTGGGAGCTGCACCCCCATCCCCCGCCCCTTGCCCCCATGCCTGGACAAGCACCCCGCAGCTCTGTCACACCTCAATCTGCCCGCCCTGCCCCTTCTCCATGGGGGTCTCAATCAACCCCCCCCGCCCCTTCTCCCCCTCCACACCCCTTCCTCTCCACAACCTTGTCTGCTGGACAGTGCCCCCAGCCCTGCTGCTGCCCCTCACTCCTGGCTTACAGTACCCCACATCCTGCTAGGAAATGCTGGAGCCCCCCATCTCAGGCTCCAACCCCACACACACACTCACAACCCCGCATACCTTCACAAATTCCCACACGCACACCACACATACCCCCTGACCATACAAAGCACCTGCATAATTTTGGGTTTTTCTGTGCATAATTTTGAGTTTTTACCTGTGCAATTAAAATCATGATTTTGCGACTAATCTTTTTAATTGCACAACTAATTGTGATAATTTTTTTTTCACTTTTTGACAGCCCTAGATGTTTTCCATTTTGTTTTCAATTCCCTTTTTAAATGATGTCCAACATTTTATTAGGTTTTTTTTTTGGTTACTGTTGCGCATTGAGCTGATGTTGATCAGTCACCCCTAATTGATACTGGCAGATTGTCTAGATCCCACTCCAAGGGTCCTGCCCTCCCAGACTCAGAGAGATTAATGCAGGTGAAAATGAAAGTCATGGAGCACAATCACAGCCTTCTGGCACATGTACATTTTGCATAGTTGTGAGGATTTACAGGCTTTCTTCTGCAGTTCTCCACCTGGGGAGATTTTTGTCCTGATACCTGGCGCACACTGCTCTAAGCCACTGACTCCATTTTGGAGCTTTCCACACTACCAAGATGTATCACCTGGTCTGAATAGCTTGGATCACCTGGGCAGCCCAAGCCCATATCCACCTTGACGAGCCAAGGAGGCACTACAGCAATGCTCCAGAATAGGCTGTGTTGCGAAGGGTTTGGTGAAGATGGAGTTTGTGTAGATGGTTCACAGTTGCCCTACCCAAAGTTCTAGAAAAACCTTTTGTGGACATGGAGGCATGGGATTTGTCTGTGCTAGGCCTGGGGTTCCAGCCAGGCTCCCTGGCACACATACCATGGCCAAGACTGGCCTCTGGATTTATGAGACATGAATCCCATCTGAAATAAGATGCTGGGCACAGTTCAGTTCCTAGTAGATTAATGGCCATTTAACAAAAATCTACCCTGCTTTGTATTCTCAGCAATGCATCTATCAATTGAATTGAACAAAAAGATTATTCTGTCATTGCCACTGATGTTCAGTATCTGTCTCCTGTGCTAGGGAAAG
>NW_005842893.1:582103-583637 GCF_000455745.1 Alligator sinensis
AAATTAGCACTTTTTCACCAGCCCTAAATTAAACAAGAAATGGAGCACAAAGAGTCAGTTGTTTATACACCAATATGTGGAAACGTCCATCAGAAAATGCAAAGAAATAGCCAACAGGAATGATGGCCAATCTCTTTCTTTAAATTCAAAAGTAAAGAAACATTTCCTCTTCCGTAATTCATCCTGCTTTAGAGCTGGATTTTTTTGGAAATGAAAAACATATCATGCCATTATCTGATCTAAAGTAAATCACAGTTGTTCAATGACTTCACTGGAGCTGCACTGATGATAGCCCCAACAGACCTAGCCATAGTTACAAGAAATAGCACAGTTTTATAAAAGGGACCCTTAGGATCAGCCACACTGTCTAACTGCATAACATGGGACAAAATCTCTTCCAGAGTGGCCCCATCAAGTGCATAACTTCTATTTGAACTATTGCCTCTCTTTTAGAAAGGTCACTGTCTAGTCTTGTCTTAAAGACTGTAAGTGATAGAAAAATCCAGCATATGCCTATGTTGATTTTTTCTAATGGTTAATTACTGTTGCTGTTAAACATTTGCACCTTACTTCTAGCTCAAATTCCTTCCAGTTGTTGGATCTTGCCATACCTTTGTCTTCTAAAGTGTCATCTACCATCAGAAATGTTGTTCTGTGCAAGTATTGTAAATCATGATTGATCTGCATGGTAAAAATTATAATCTATTACATCAGTAAAGAACCTCCCATCACTGAGGCTCCAAAATTGCTTCAGAATTTATTCACCTACAGAAACAATGTTGTTTACCAGAACAATGTAGCGGAACATGGCAGCTGTTAACAGTGTACAGAAGTGCATACAGAACAACTTGGGACCAGTAGTGAGATATACCTAATCCAACTGAAACAAATCACGGCAATGCCAGTTTCTGGCTTACAAGCATTATATCAAATATAATCTCGAAAGTATTTGAAAGAGTATAACTTCTCTATCTGATCATATATTCCTATTATTCTCATCTCCATTATATCTAGGTGCCACGTGGAAAGGACTGAGAGAAACAAGGGGGTGCACTTCATTTAGAGGCACCCTAACACTTCATAGTTAGGGCTGCTAAACTGCATTTACAACTGAATTTGATCTTTTTTTTTTTTAAGTTAATTTTTCTGGGGACAGTAGCCATGCCATGAGGATTTCTTCAGGTGTCACTGGTACAGCACTGGGCTTCCCCCCTTTGCAAATACCATTACAGACTTCTGTGCTGCCTCTATTAGTCTGTGTCTATCCACCTATTGTTACACGTATCCAGTCTGTTGGCAATTTAAATTAGCTGAAGCAGAGCTAATGATATGCATGTACTACCATGACTGAGGCATCAGATACATATGTTACGGTTAACTATATTCTCTCGTATGACAACAATGGTGTCCATATCTTTATCTTTGTGTGCTTTGGCATTTTTGTTAATTCAGGAGCTCTTGGCCATCAGAGACATTACCAGGAATCACTATATGGAAGTGGTTCTCATTGATCCCCGTTGACTATATACTCTAA
>NW_005842893.1:583668-590812 GCF_000455745.1 Alligator sinensis
AGCTGTGGTTAGTTGGGTGCTGAGACACAGGAGCTGAGGTTAATGCGAAAGTGAATGGTTAACTGGTGCTTTCAGGGATCTGTAGCAAATACAGTGCTCAGAAATGGATCTATGCAACCTTAATTGTAATTTTAATTTTGTGGGAGGATATGCATGTGCAGGT
Organism: Alligator sinensis; assembly: GCF_000455745.1. Taxonomy (NCBI): domain Eukaryota; kingdom Metazoa; phylum Chordata; order Crocodylia; family Alligatoridae; genus Alligator; species Alligator sinensis. The sequence goes on from NW_005842893.1 coordinate 583,832, forward strand.
CTAGACAATCACTGCTGATAGAGCATGTCAGACAGATTTGTATGCAAAATGTAGTAAAAGTGTTATGCTCTTTTTGAATGTAACTATCAGAGCAAATCAAAGAGAAACACTGATGATTGATCAAACAAATGGTTATCCTCTTCATAAGGGCAGTTGGCATTTTAAAGTTTGAAATCTCAAACTGAAAGTCTACTTCAAAGAGTCTTTGTTATTTTTCCTAACAATTGGATTCATTACTTATAAACTAACTACACTGCTTTTTTTTTGGAGAAAAAAATCATACTGGTTCATGGATCATCCCAGGAGCCTATGGGAGTCATACATCCAACCAGAATTAAATTCCAATAAAAGTTGGGTGCACAACTGTTATACCCCTTTGAAAATCTCAGCCCAAACCATGAGGCTGCTTAAATTTTACTCAGGCCTCAAATCATATGAAGGCCTTACAGGGTGGATAGCCCTTCTGATGGCTCTCAGCACCAGGAAAAATAGTGTTTTCCATCTGTATGTCCTTGTACTATAGTTAAAAGTTCTTCAATAAAACTAAAGCTTAGTCAACAGGCCTTTAGGTTGTTTATTTTCTTTATTGTATTTGGAATACCATCACTAGCTGGGTTAGGACAGTAAAATAATTTCAAAGGGAAAAAAGTCACAGTCTATCATACAAATGCTTCAGATCAAGCAGATGCAAGGTCAACAGTATTATATTTGGGTTTGGGCAGATGTTGGACCCATTTGTTTCTCTTGTCATGGTTAATGACAGCCCACAGAAGTTCTAAGTCATCTAAAAAAGCCATAGAAAGCTGTTTTGTATCTTTCTAGTTTGGGGGATGAATTTAACAAAACCATTACAGGCTTTAAAGCACTATTTTGACTTTCAAGAACCGGTTGTGGGATGATCCAACTGCAGTTGGATCTCTCTACATTGAAGAGAACATTTAAGAGGATTAAGCCAAACAATTTTAATTCAACAAAATGACCTTATGTAACATTACTAAGGAATTAATGAAAATTCTCTCATGTGGGTCAGTGCTAGCCACTGGATTTTTTTTCCTCTGGGGTTTTCACTGCTCTTTGAGAAGGAGTCAACAAAGCAGACAGGCAATGTGACATATTTTATGAAATGAGCAAATATATCAATCAGCAAAAAATCACCCTGTTTATCTGAGTGCATTACTGCCTAGTAATGTACAATGGATGGGGACACATTCCTCATTAAAGCTGTTTGGAACATTTTTGACAGAAGAGTTTTCAATAAGAAAATGCATTTTTATCTAAATGAAAACAGGAACATGTCCGTTTCAGTTAAATATTTGACAGAGAAAAATCTAAATCAGCCTGCCAGCCTGTGGACCTGATCTGGCCTGTGGATCTGTATCATGCAGTCTGTGGGTCTCCCCAAGGGTGTGGAAGTTTGGCTACAGAGGGAACAGGGGAAGGGTTAATTGCCACTCCCCTGCTGCAAAATTTCTAGACCGGTGGGAGCCCCATGAATTGGATGATGTGGCCATATGCACTCGATTGTGCAGGGGCACTCCACAGCCAAATCCCAGTATGTGGGTTCAGAGATGGGCCAATGCAAAGCTGGGCTGGTGCCCTGGATATCACCCATGGTTCAACCCTACTCACTGACCCCATGAATCAACACCACAACACTCATCTGACTCTCAGAGCTAGAAGGTTGAGCATCACTGGTTTAAAATAATAGTTTTGATTCCATCCATTTCAACTTTAACTCTTTAATTCATTTATTTAGTGACTTTTTATGGACACACTATTTTAATACAATATATACACTATACAATATTAAAATGCATTATAAATCATTGGACATACAAAAAACTAGAACTCTTGGTTCCAAAATGATACCTTTTATTATACTAACTGGAAAATGGCAAGAAAACTGTCCTTTTCTGCAAGCTTTTGGGATCAAAGTCCCTTCGTTAGGCTCTGGGAAAAGTGTAGATGGTACAAGATGGTAAAAAGTCCCCATAGGTAGGAAATAAACTTCATTTTTGCACAGAGGGAGCTGAAGATGGAAGTCTGTCCCTCTGAGTCCATGTGAGTGTCTTTGTGAGCTGTGTTGAGTAGCTCTTTGATGTGTTGATCAGGTAGACTTCCTTCCCTGGAGGTGTCAGATGGCAGGCAGAGAGGCAAAAAAAACTTCCTTGTTGTTCTGCAATGAAGTTTAAAGTCTAAAATCGTCTGAAATTTGGCATCTTTCATGTTTCAGGGGTGTACTTGGTAGCCATGTTGGTCTGAGACAAAAAGACATACAAAAAACTAGAACTCTTCGTTCCAAAAGGATACCTTTTATTAGACCAACTGGAAAATGGCAAGAAAATTGTCCTTTTCTGCAAGCTTTCGGGATCAAAGTCCCTTCGTCAGGCTCTGGGAAAAGTGTAGATGGTACACTTTTCCATCTTCAGCTCCCTCTGTGGAAAAATGATATCATTTTGGAACCAAGAGTTCTAGTTTTTTGTATGTGTTTTTGTCTCAGACCAACACAGCTACCAAGTACACCCTTATAAATAATTGATAATATTAGAGTTAATTAAATGTTTGGACATCATAACAATACAATTCAATATTATTGAAACAAAGGGAATAAATCACTCTAGATATATTGGGTTCAGTGATCTCCCTCTGCAGCATCCATGTCTGCTACTATCAGAGAAAAGATACTAGGTAAGACAAACTGTTAGTGTGACCCCGTGGCCATGTCTACATGTGCACTTTAGTGTGAAGTAGACTAATTAGCTGTGGAGTAAAGCATCTATATGTGCTACACCATTAGGCTGCAATAAAGTATTTAACACTGCTGTAAGAAAGTACTGTCAAGCAGAGTTAATTACTTACAGCAGAGTAATTAACCGTGATTAAATGCATGTGTAGACACTGACCATGGACATAAATTGTGCCTAGCTAGCCCAGCCAGCAGTGGGCCAGAGTCCTGCCTGCCACCTAGCCACACAGCTCCACACTTTCAGCACCCTCCTGCCCCAGCCAGCCCTTCTACTGGCCAATGCCACAACCTGGATCCCAGGGCAGAGATGACCAAGAGAGGCCCTGGCATAAACTGCTCTACCCCACCTCAAATTGCTGCTGTCCTAGGCACATGTGTAGATGCTGTGCCTAGGAGTAATCTACTCTGGTTCAAACTGCTCTGGAATGTATTGCTGCAAATTAATTGCACATGTAGATGTACCCGTATGGCATTTCAATGTAATCTTATAAAACATTTATATTTCCAATCGGACAAAAATTCCAGTGCCTAGTCAAACCTATTCTTTACCTTATTTCGATCTGATAATGCCCCAGAAATCTTATCATATGTGTCATTAGATAGAAGGGAAGGAGAAAAAGATTTGATTAAATCAAAAGAACTCCTTGTTTCTGCAGGATCTTCATACTGCAGACAGCCTTTATGTGTATTTGCCATCCTCTCCCAGTTAAAGTGACACACACCAGATAGCTCTGTGGCAGATCTTCGGCTCTCAAGTTAAAACAGAGTGATGGGAAGGAGCAGCTCCTACTGGTACTACATAAAATATGCATATTCAATTACATGCTTGTGTGCAAGGCTGTGGAGAGCCAAGACAGCCTGAACTTAAATGGACACAGCATTTGTTGTTCCTTTCAATTACTGCTCCCTTCTTTTGATCTCTGCTATGCAGAGTCTGCTTTGGCATACAGCTGGTTGTTGAGCCAAATGAGAGGTCCCTGGAGCAGTTGTGTTAGCTTGTGTAGACATTTTACTTCTCTTTAGGAAGCATTTTTTTAATTATAGAAGACTGAAGACAGCAAGGGAAGAAAGCCGATGCATTTTCTCCCACATCTGCTTGTCTGATGGATCTTTTCCTTCAGGTCTGGCTGTCCGGACTCCCATTTGCAGCCACTTTCCACCCAATATTACAAAGGAAGGGGAAGGATATGTTTTCAGCAGAAGTTTGATGCTATAACATGGATTCAGTGGCCATGTCTACACAAAATGCTGGCCGCACAGTAGCCTGATACTGCTGCTGAGTAGCGTCGCATGGGAACAACCGTGATGCAATGCTACAGCACAGTAGTATTAGGCGTTCATTGGTGCTACTGCACAGTAACTCAGATTACTGTGCAGTCATTTAGTATTTGCTTGTACAAGTACTAAATGACTGTGCAGTAATGACTGTGCAGTCAGCATCTCATGTAGAAGTGGCCAATAATAGTTAAACACTGGGGACAGAAGTTATACATAAACTGGTATAAGTGATTGGAAGCCAATTCAAATCTGTAACACAACAGAATTTCAGTGCATATAAACTGCTCTCAAAATGGCTGAAAGATAAGCCTGGATGGATGTAGTATCAGACTTAACTGATTTAGGTTAAATTATTTTATTGAACTTCTGTCAAAGATCCTCTTCAGATTCAAGTTAACTCTCACAGTCTCCCAGCATCCCAGGATGCTTATCAGCATGTTTGTATCTTCTGCTAATAAGATGGAAGAGGTTTCGTCGAGGAAACCAGATACTACACAAATGCCTCTGAAGAAGTTAGATATGTGGTTAGCTGCTGTAGAGAAAGGCTGTGTGTAGACTAAACAAGAGGCATGTGTGCACAACACTTTAAAGCAGGCTAAATTGCAACGTTTTAATAGTGTCGGTGTTTGCATACTTTGGCAGCATATTGTGCATTAATTCCAGCCACTGTAGGAAATTCAGCGGCGTAATGTGCCTTAAATGATTTGGGGCACTCGAAGGAGTTTTAGTTTGCTGCCCCTACAGCCACGGAGCAAAGCACTGGGCTCAGTGCATCTCCATGGCTCTGCAGAAAGCCCTGCAGGCAGCCTGACAGCAGCCCAGGAAAGAAGGGTTCACCTAAGAAAAGCAGCAAACCTGACCTCGCCCTCCCGCCACCCCCGGAGCCTGCCTGCCTGCCTGAGCTGCATGGGGGCCAGGTGCTTCCTTCTACGACTGCGGTGTCTCCCGGGACCGCCCGAGCCAGATGCCTGTGGGCGGGTGCCACCTGGGGGGGCACTGGCGCTGCCATGAAGGGAAGCACCAGCCCACCCCCTCCCCACAGCCCAGGGACCACTCTGCCCGCTGGCAGCTCACTCTCCCCTCCCCCCTAGAGAGGCAGGTAAGTCATCAGGGTGTGTGCATGACACAGGGGTTTAATCAGCCCTAAATTGAAGCGGTGTTTTTTTAAAACCCACCGCTTCAGTTTAGGGCCCCTGTTTCATCTACACACACCAAAATGTGTTAAGGAACTTTGAGTTAATACACAGGACTCTAAAGAAAGAAGCAAAGCAAACAGCTAAAAGCATATGCCTTTTCAAGAAGGAAAACCCCAAAATACTAAAGAATGGGCATTTTTAATATATACTTGGTCAATGTAAATTGTTGTTGCTTGGTTTACTTTGGTGAAAGTCCAACCATTCACCAGGTGAGCCTCTGTCCCAGTAATAAGAGTATCTAATTTTCCTTGAGTATGTGTAAGGATTCACCTTAAAATATTTGATGCGCGGAAGTTTTTTTCCAGCCGGGGAAAATCATCTCAGAGTTTTGCCACTGATTTTACTAGGGGTGCCTTCCCCTGCATGCTTGTAAAGAAACCCATTTCTTTTATCATTCTTAAATCTCCGTCTTCACAAGAATTTTCTTTTGCTGAATCTGCTGAAAAATCACCTTTCAGAACCAGGTATTAATAGTAACTTTGAGTGTGTATAAACGAAACAAGAAGTGTGTGTGCACAATACTTTAAAGCAGGCAAAATGCTTTTGCACCACTTCAATGGTGTTGGTGTTTGCCTGCATCGGCAATGTATTGCACAGTAATTCCAGCTGCTGTAGGAAATTTGGTGGCATAATGCACCTTAAATGACTTGGGGTGCAGCAAACTAAAACTCCTACAAGTTTTAGCTTGCTTCCCTACAGCCGAGGAGTGAAGCACCAGGCTCCGTGCAGCTCCATGGCTCTGCAGGAAGCCCTGCAGGCAGCCTGACAGCAGCCTGGGAAATCAGCTCCACACAAGAAAAGCAGTGAGCAGGATCTTTCCCCCCACAACACTCCCTGGAGCCTGCCTGCCTACCTAAGCTGTGTGGGGGCCCGGTGCTTCCCTCCACAGCTGCAGCGCCTCCCAGGACCTCCCAAGCCAGGTGCCTGTGGGCAGGTGCCACCTGGAGGGGGGGGTGCAGCTGTCAAGGAGGGAAGCACCAGCTGTCCCCTGCAACCCAAGGACTGCTCCACCCGCTGGCAGCTCTCCCTCCTCTCCCTGCCAGAGAGGCAGGTAAGTCAGCAGGGTGTGTACACAACATGGGGGTTTAATCAGCCCTAAATTAAAGCATTGTTTTTTATTTCATAGATTTCATAGATTTCATAGACATTAGAGCTGGAAGGGACCTTGGAAGATCATCGAGTCCAGCCCCCTGCCCGAAGGGCAGGAAGTCAGCTGGGGTCATAGGATCCCAGCAAGATAAGCATTTAATTTTCTCTTGACGGTGTTCAATGTAGGCGCTTGAACCACCTCCGATGGCAGGCTTTTCCAGACCTTGGAGGCTCGGACAGTAAAGAAATTCTTCTTTGTGTCCAGCCTGAATCGGTCTTGCAGTAGTTTGTAACCGTTCCACCTCATCATCCCTTAGGGGGCCCTGGTGCACAGACATTCCCCCAGATACTGGTGGTCACCCCTGATGAACTTATAGGTGGCCATCAGATCACCCCTGAGCCTGCACTTTTCCAAGCTAAAGAGCCCCATAGGTCTCAGCCTGTTGTTGTAAGGCCTTTTTTCCTGACCTCTGATCATGCGCGTGGCTCTTCGCTAGACTCTCTCAAGCTTATTCACATCCTTTTTGAATTGTGGGGCCCAAAACTGGATGCAGTACTCCAGCTGCAGCCTCACCAAGGCCGAGTACAAGGGGAGAATGATGTCCCGGGATTTGCTTAAGAAGCATCTATGGATGCAAGCCAGCGTTTTGGTCACTTTACTAGCCGCAGCAT
>NW_005842893.1:591762-600749 GCF_000455745.1 Alligator sinensis
GCAAAGTACCCATTTAATAGGTTGGCTTTTTCCTGGGCGTCAATTGTCAGTTGTCCCATCTGATTCAGCAGGCGTCCAATGTTGCCCTTGCTTTTCCTCCGGCTCCCCACATATCTGAGAAAGGACTTTTTATTGTCCTTGATACCCGAAGCTAGTTGGAGTTCAGTTGCAGCCTTGGCTTTCCTGGTTTGCTCCCTGCAGGACTGGACCAGTGCAGAAACCCACTGCTTCAGTTTAGGGCCCCTGTTTCATCTACACATGCCCTTTGTTGCATTATAACTGTTTTGGCTTTCCCAAAATAATTAGCAAATCCATTGCATTTGAGAGTTTATGGTTGTTGCTCCATATAAGACAGTGGCCATTCTGAACTTAATTATAACAACAGGGATAGATCAGAGCTCCTCCTACTCTAAAATGATAGGACCCTTGCCATGAGAGGTAAAAGACAATTTATCTCTGTTGGCACTGGGGCATTATAACTGTTTTGGCTTTCCCAAAATAATTAGCAAATCCATTGCATTTGAGAGTTTATGGTTGTTGCTCCATATAAGACAGTGGCCATTCTGAACTTAATTATAACAACAGGGATAGATCAGAGCTCCTCCTACTCTAAAATGATAGGACCCTTGCCATGAGAGGTAAAAGACAATTTATCTCTGTTGGCACTGGGTTTATGACCCAGATACCTTGTTCCGGGTGGACCAAAACCCTCAGACTGACCATGACCACTCCAATATATAATAGGCAAATTTTATTGATATACAGTAATGGCAGATAAGAATCATGCAAACAATTCTATATCTAGCAGTCCTAGAGCTGCACAGAGGGAAGGTATGTCTGGCCAGTTTGTGAGCTTTACCTTGAGGTTCTTTCTTGAATGTCAGATGTCAGCAGCCTGGAGGTCGAAGGCTGAGGCCCACTCCCCCCACCCCCAGTGGGATGGGTGAGATAGGCTCATGGAATGCACTCTGTCCATGGTGGCCTTGTGTTCCCCTCTCGGGGACCCTTTGCTGCTCTGAAATACCTCCTTTTGTATTCTCTCTCTCCTCAGATGACTCTTCATCTCTGCGCATCATTGATTGGTCTCCCTGTGGTCATCATACTGTCTATGTTCTGTCCTGTCAGCATATTCCTTTGTTTCACAAGTCCATCATGTGCACACATCCTAATTTAGTTGTTTACCAGGCTTCCTAATTTGATCTATTTCCCCAGATCTGGAAATCCCTAGGGCCCTGTGGTTTCACACTGTAACCTGGCTCCAGTGCTGCAGAATCCCTTATCTCTGTTATGGAACATCATGGTACATATCTTCAGTTTCCCAGCCTGTGTGTCTGCTTGCTGCTTGCCTATGTGAGACACAGTGGGCCTTGAAGGAAACTTTGTCACAAACAGGCTTTTAGAAATCCATTAACCCTTGCCATTGCCCTGGACCATTGTTCTAATGCATATTAGAGCTGTGCAAAATTTCGCTGGCTGTTTCATTTTGACACCGTTTTGACTTGTTTCGAGCTCAAAACAGTGAAATCAAAATGAAACGAAAGGCTTAGAAACAGCCTTGAAACAAAACGAGGGCAGTCAGAACATTTCAAAAGTTTCAAAATGTTTTGAGTTTCGAAGCTGGGATTGCTTGCAGCCAAAGAGAAACTAAGGAGAGGGAGGAGGGGGGAAGGACTGCTGTGATATTGACATGTATAGCTGGCCATTGACTCTGATCCTTCCCTGAGGTCCCTTTCAATCCCAGTGCTCTGGGGGAGGGACAGAAAAACAGCATAAAAAGTGTTGTTTGAACTGAGCTTTCTCTGTGCCTTCACACTTACAAGTGACAGAAGTTTTGCTCTGAACAGTTTGAGGTACAGTTTCCCAGAAACCTCTGCACCTATCTCCTTGAAACTTGGCAGGCCTCATGGCCTCAGCAGGGGCTACCATCCCTGCAGTTTTCACCCCACTGTGCCTTAACACACACACAGTCACACACGTCACAAGTTTTGCTTGCCAGCAGTGTGAGGTTCAGTTTCCCAGAAACCCCTGCACCTATCTCCTTGAAAGCTGGCAGTCTTCATGGCCTCAGAATACAGAATGTAGCAAGATTGTTACAATGTACCTCTGTGGGAAGGGAGGGTTTTATGCTTTCAGACATTTCAAAGGAAGCACAAGTCTTTATACCCAATTTTTATTGCATAGTAAATCTTAGGTGTCAATGCAGAAATTTTCATTTTGCATCCTTGCCAGTACTATCTAGACTTATTACATGATTTATTATGACTTCTGACCAGCAATTTCATCAAGAGAGAAGTCAAATCAAATCTAAATTTGGGCAGGATTAAGTCATTGTGATAGGAATCCTTTTGACATTGGAATCTGTTCTGCCAGGATGGAAACCTGGCATTTTCGTACATGAAGAATACTATCATCAGGGCTACTCGTGCAAGTAACATTACATTGTCAAGTCTATGGAAGATCAAACTTAGTAGGAATATTAAATGTTGTGATTGGTGTAACTTATAGACCAAGGGCTGGATTGAACCCATGGGACTTCTGTTTTCTGGCCCACAGAACTTGTAAAGAGACAGGGTGAACAAAGATGGGGCTCCTCCGCCAAAATCTGGGGCATGGAGTCCCATTGGGTAAGTGTGTTAGTGGTGGGGAGTGAGTGATGGTCATGTTAACTCTTGGGGATCCCTGATTCACTCACTCTACCATCACTGCCCTGCTACTGCATCTAGATCCAGCCCACAAGTATCTCTGTGGTCAGGATCTGGCTGGTGAGAGGAGGGGTGGCACAGGCAGGGGAGTTTGACATCCCTCCCATGGTACATGGATCAGTTTCCTAGTTTTGTTTCTGCATTGATAGTTTTCACAGAATGGTTATACACAGGTAGAGTTTGGGTGTGCTGTTAAGAATATCCTGAATTCAATTTGTCTCTCTGCTTTGACCTTTCCTGTAATATTAGTAGAGGACCTTTTGGCTTATTTCTAATATTGGATTCTTGCCAGAACACCTATCAGGAAAATGGTTTGTTTCAGTTTATTGGTACATAAACAGATAAAAGATTTCTCACCATCACTTCATTTTTATTTAATTCATTTATTTTCTTTGTAATTGACATTTTTAGGAATAACATTTCCTGACAGGATGCTCCATTTTCTCATTCTAATGAATTATACAAAAATTAAAGGAAAAAAAAATCAGTAAAATGTAACGTATAAACAAAGAATACAAAAGTAACAGCAGAACCTAGGCTCTAATTCAAGAAAGCTTCTCTGTGTTGAGTGTTGACATACAGGCTTAGCTTTAAGACTTAGAGACCCTTGGGGAGACTGAAATACATGCTTATGTCCATTCCTGATCTAGGCCTAAACTTTAGCTTCACTGAGACAGAAGCACATTTTTCAGCACTTGGGCTTGATGGACTTACATTTGTACAGTTAAACTAAATGTTAAAAGGATGCTTCATTGTCTGGGTATCTGCTTCTCTCTAAATAGAAATATGGTAGCGATTATTACCTATGGGTTGAATACACTAAATCACTTAGTTTCATCATCCTGACATCTCAAATAACTCTCTTTGGATGCCATTAAACCCCAAGTTCAGGAGGGTCATAGCCCATATTCTAATATTATAAAAGCCTAAGTCTGTCTGTCTGTCTGTCTTTCTGTCTGTCTGTCCATAATGCTTTATTCACATTCTGATTGGCTCACGGAAACAGCCAATTAGTCTGCTCCAAGCATGGGGGAGTGCCGCCATGATTCCAAAGCTGCACTGAGGACTGGACAGAGGGTGGGGGAGCCACCCCATGGCCTCGGCTCCTCCACCCCACTCCCTGCAAGAGGCAGAACAGTGGCAGCATGGGGCATTAGGTGGCAGCACCCTGCCCCCGTCATTCTTGATGGGCAATTGGCTAGTCTAACTGTAAAGACACAAATGATTCCACTAATGGTCAATAGGTCTATGCACACACTTAAGTGCCTTGCAGAATACTGAATCACAAAGCCCAGGGGATCCCATCTTTTCTGAAGTTAATGGGAATTTGGCAATCAACTGGAATGGGAGCAGGATTTAACATTTCATGGGCTTTGGCATGGCTTATTTTGATCAAATATGCTTCAGTCCTTTGATTGACTTTTTAAAGGTGAAAAAGCTTGTTAGTTACACTGCAATCCTTGCATCCAAGAAAGAAATTAATTAGTGTTAAGAATTTTTCTGAGAGGCCTTGCTGACCTATTTAAAAATATTACTTCTAAGGAACTACACTTAGTTACACCAGCTAAGAACCTGAGCCACTGTATAATTGGGTACAGTCATCTTACCTTGAAGCCTAGTCCTGCACTGAAACATGAAAGTCAAAAACATTGTTTTAGAAAGTCACATAGCTTTTATTTCTAATTGGATACATTTTTTTTATGACTCCCAAACCTAACCCCAATTGGCATTTTTTTTTAAACAAGAGGATTGTAGTCACAGGTTCACTTCTCTTTCTGACTCAGCTAGTTTCTAGTAAGGATGGAAGGACAACATGTTATTTAAGAAGAGCTAGCAAGGTGGAAAGATATCAGTTTGATAGAATTTGATCTATAATGTAGTTCTGAACTGGGTTTTTGCAGTCCTTAGCTGCAAGGTCATGGACATCTGTCCCCATGTACTGATTTAGTTAAGCATAATCCAAGATATTTAATCGCATTTCAGATTATTATATGAGTGGAAATGGAGTAATTGAAATGTGGCTTTATGGAGGGCATTGTAGCTTTAAAACTCTTTAAAACTTTTCAGCCCCATAGCAAGCGGAGTGGAGAGGAGAGGAGCAGAAAGGAAAATAGGTGTACTGTCTGAGGGATAAAATTGCCATCCAGTTTTGGCATATTTGGGGAGGGAAGTGGGGAGGAAATCATTTCACTTAAAATTATATTTTTAATTAAAAATCTGGTAAGGAATATTTTCATTGAACTTTGAGAAAACAGTGTTTTCCATTTCTAATGGTACTTTAATTTTGCTTGATAAAGTTGCAAATAAAAAAAACAAAACCCACATTTCTTCCCCCCAAATGCAGATGTTGGATATGAAATAACAAATGAACATTTGCTTTGCTTTCAAATGTTCTGACACAAAAAAGCCCAAAAGCATTCATGAAAAGTTTCAAAGAAAATTCATGTCTTTCCTAATTTATTGCAATATTGAATCTAATATTTTAATCAGTTATTAGTCATCTAAAAATTCCATTCAAATAATCAGCAAATAAGCAATAGAGACTTGTTTCCTTCATGCCACTTTACCACAAACACCAAGAGTCATCCCCATAATTTATAGATAATGCCTTATATCCCAAAGCATCTCAAATTCCTTCCTTTTATGGGTTACATCCTGCAAATATTCTACCTGTGGACTTCCTAGTGGCAGTTCCACACACAGAGCACAGCCAGGAAATAGGCCTTAAAGCCTGGAACCATTTCATCCACTATTAAAATGCAGCCATTCTACAGTGGGATAATCACATGCAACAGAAATTCTACAAATGTTAGAAGGAAAAAAAAGAACAGAGAAATTGTGGGCTTGCTGCTTGATGGGGAAAAGTGAGCTCTTTGTAGAAGACACAGAGAAGACTGAAGTGGTCAGTAGGGGTGTGCAAAATGGGCTGTATTGGATTTGGATTCAGATTTGGCCCGAATCAGGGACAGTGATTTGATTTGTTGATTTCGATCACTGTCCCCGATTTGATTCGACTGAATTCGAATCCGAAGATTCGATGCTGATTTGGAGAATCAGCGATTCAGCCATAGACACAGCTTTAAATGTTTTTTCTACCTACTCCTAGGTATCAGGCATGGCTCATAAACGCTGCAATGGTGGGGCAGATGGAGTGTCCCACAGGAGCACAGGGGGGCCTTTGGCATGCTCGGCAGCAAACCCAGAAGGGTACGGAAGTAGTTCCAGGCCACTTTCGAGTCCACTGGAGAGTGCACTGGGGTCCCCTCCCATGCCCTTCTGCCTCAGCAATTGGCCATGGGAGTACCACAGGTGCCTCTGCAGACCCAGGAGGCACCAGTCACCAACCCAGCAGGGGTGTGGGGAGGGGGGGCACCTAGCGTGCTGCCCGACAAAACTGGAAGTGTCTCAGAAGTGCTTGTGGTCCTGTGGGACACTCCATCTGCCCCACCATCACAGCATTCATGAGCCGCCTGCTACCTAGAGATATGTAGAAAAAACATTTAAAGCTGTGTCTATGTCCAAATTGCCAAATCTTTCCGAATCTCTCTGAATCAATTCAGAGGGTTCTAATTCGATTCAGAGAGATTAAAGGGTCTCCTGATTTGATTCAGATTCTAGCAGAAGAAATCTGAGAAGCATTGAGAATAACATTAGTGGAGTCCTGGATGACAGGCAATGTCCTACAGGGCTGGAGAAGGGCTAACCTCATGCCAGTCATTAAAATAGGAAGAGGTACTATATTTACTTGAATAGAAGCCAACTCTGATTATAAGACAACCCCCAATAATTAGATTCTATAAACAGAACATTTATAAATTATTGGAGGTTTGCCTTGAGAATTTGTCCCCCTGCTATTGCTATAGCAGGGGGAAAAAATCTGGGAGGTCAGGTCCACTCTGCTTCCCCCCAATTTTTTTCCCTGGCAGCCCCTTCCTCCTCTCCTTATTGCCAGATCCTGCTCCCCCTGAGCATATAGAGTGAGGAGCAAATTTTAAAACAATAACTTTGAAATTGAGCATGACTGTAAAAATTTGCATATAGTACCCATACACTTAGCTCATCCAGAATTGATGCATTTCAACTTTTGTTGAAACTTCTGTATGTTTTAGCACATAAACACACTTTTAAGCAGCACTTTGGCACCTACTTATATGTAGTCCAAACAATTTTTAAAAATTTTATCAAGGCCAAATCAGTTCTAAATTCAATTGGGCAAAGCTCAATAGTCAAATTCCAAAATTCAAATGGGCAGAACTCAGTTGTCAAGTCTATGTGGCTCTACCACCAGGCAGGTATCTTTCCTCCCAAACTGATTAATTCAGGGCTTTGGATACTCCCCGGTTCAGGTAGGCATCCTACATTCAAGCCCCAGGCCCAGAGACCTTGGGGTCAGATGACCCCTGTCTCACTTGATCTTAGCCAGTCTACTAGATTTGGCTTTTGACCTTTAATAATTAACTCCTTTATGCATATGCTCTACAAAGTGGAAGGGAGAGAGAGGGAGGTGCTTTAATTAAAGTGGCTAGAGGAGAAAGGAGGTTAGACGAACACCTCGCTGGTGTCGTTTGACCCCAGTACTTTTTCCTGCCATGGCAGGGGGTTGGACTTGATGATCTGCTCAGGTCCCTTCTGACCCTACCAACTATGAAACTATGGCTTCCAGAGGGTTATGTGTACCAGCATTCCCGTGCTAAAAAATGGCTTGTCGAATGAACTTTAATTAAAGCACTCCCCACTGCCATTTTTCAGCCTGGGGACTCTAATACATGTGACACTGGAGTCCGCTGGAATGCGTAATTACCATGCTCCAGGAGACTCAGTTAATCAAGTCTGCTCCAACCTGTTGTAATTACAGCATGTCGGAGCAACCTCAGTGTACATGTATAGATGCCCTTGGTGCCTCAGTTTAACTAATCTTAAAGATGGATTCAGGATCTTCCTGTAAAGGGTTGTACAAAAATGTAATTTAGCACTCACAAAGTACTTTGCCATGATGGGACAAAAGGCCATGTACATTCTGAAACTCATTACTGAACCTGAACTTGAAACAATTTTGGTTTCACAGTCATGTCCCCATCATAATTCCTACACGTAGTCTATGCTCAGGAGCCACTGGGAGAAGTTTAAATCCAAACCTGGATGCTTTAAAGGATTTAAACATCTGGGCCAAGTACAGGCATTACACTTTTACCAGTATAAATTATTGGAAACCAGTTTATACCCATAACAGAAGTTCAGCACACGCAGACTGGTTTAAAAATGGTAGAACCCAGTCTAAGATTTACCCTCCCCACCCCCACCGAAGGGCGAATGTGTGTTCTGTTCACTACTGATCTGAACTACATCATTTACAGAAAACCATGTTATCTCTGATTCCATATTGGGCTTTTTGAATGTTTGTACCTAGCCCTGGGGTTTAGATTCAACCCTCTCACTCTTTTGCCGTCTTTAAAGTTTTGAGGACTGACTCCTCAAATTCAAGTTTGCCCCTCAAATTTCAATAGTTAATGAAACCTAATTCCACCCCTGTATTTTGTACTGGTCATTCTCACTGATAGAGAATCACAAAAATGTTAGAGGAAAATGTATTTAAGCTATAAATGGACAAAAAGCAGGGTAGTAACTGGGGATCAATAGTCATGTGTAGAGAAATGGCATCTCAAAGTAACTCAAATTTAATATTTCATAAAATTAATAACTCTTTGTCAAGACCCCATAGGCCAAATATCAGCTGTCCCAACCAACACACAAAACCCCACCCTTGTCTCATGTGCAAGAGGAATGAATGTTTTATGTTATCAGTCTGAGTTACCTGGGAATATTTAAGGAACTGGTGCCAGTTACTTTATATTAGCTATCAGATATGCTACTTATTTGCTTACTTAGACCCCCCAGTCAGCAAAGAACTTACTTAACTTTGATCATGTGCAAGTGCTTTGTTGAATGGGGACTAATCAAATTATGCTCATTGTTTCCAACTATTCCATTTATTTTATAATTAAGCAATAATTATTGAGATACTGGGCATTTCTTCAGAATTAATGATTTGCAGGGGGGTAGTAGAAGATACAATGTGCATTCAAGCCATTTATCCCCAGAACATGTCCTTCATCAGTGTTGTTATTGCCACTGTAAAATGAAAACGACAATCTAATGCATAGGCATATGGATTTATTGTTATTTGTATGATTGATAAGCACTAAGCATTAGTAGAGTGCATAGATGTTAGGGTCGGAAGGGACCTCAATAGATCATCGAGTCCGACCCCCTGCATAGGCAGGAAAG
>NW_005842893.1:600780-601218 GCF_000455745.1 Alligator sinensis
GCTGGGTCTAGATGACCCCAGCTAGATGCCTATCTAACCTCCTCTTGAAGACCCCCAGGGTAGGGGAGAGCACCCCCTCCCACCACCACCAGACGTTGGCCACTCTAACTATGAAGAAGTTCTTCCTAATGTCCAGTCTAAATCTGCTCTCTGCTAGCTTGTGGCCATTATTTCTTGTAACCCCCAGGGGCGCCTTGGTGAATAAAATCTCACCAATTCCCTTCTGTGCCCCCATGATGAACTTATAGGCAGCCACAAGGTCACCTCTCAACCTTCTCTTGCGGAGGCTGAAAAGGTCCAGGTTCTCTAGTCTTTTCTCATAGGGCTTGGTCTGCAAGCCTTTAACCATATGAGCGGCCCTTCTCTGGACCCTCTCCAGGTTATCCGCATCCCTCTTGAATTCCAGTGCCCAGAATTGTATGCAGTACTCCAGCTGCG
>NW_005842894.1:0-5016 GCF_000455745.1 Alligator sinensis
CACCCCCCCACCTCACTCCCCAGTGTATGCCCTCCCACCACCTGTCCCCCTTCCTTGGCCTACCCTGCTGCTTTTTCCCCATGCTGCCTTTTCTCTCCCCTTCCCTGCCCACCCAGCCCTGCTTATCTTCCCATCACAGGTCTGCTCCTGCTTGGGGCAGGGAGCATGGACCATGTGCTTCTGTGGCTCCTGCCCAGCCACAAAATAGCTGTTTTTGCAGGAGGGGGCCCCCACATGTTACAGCAGCCCCAGGCTTAGTCCCTGAGCTGGAGAAGAGCTGCTGCTGTCACCACTCTTGCCTAGCCCTTCAGGGCTTGGAGCCAGCATGTTCTTTGCTCCATCCCCTGGACCAAAGCAGAGCTACAGTTGGAGCTGGAGCTGGTGCTGGTGCTGTGATGGGAGGGTAAGTGGCAACAGCAAGGCAGCAGTGGGGAGCAGAGGCTGTGGGAGCAGGCACTGGGGCAGGGGGACTTGGAGTCAGTCACAGCTGCAGCTAACACTCCCTGCCCCTCCGCACACTTCTATTCAAATCTAAAGCAAGAGGCTTTTTTCCTGAAGTGCCAGCCTATGGTCACTGTAGGGGGCTGGCAAGGGATTACAGTCGGACTACAGGTTGAAAACCACTCTACAGCAGTGGTTTTCAACCTGTGGTCTGCAAATCTCTGAGCATCTGCAGACTAAGGGGTCCATAAAAGATTACTATGATCCATCACAACTATGTGAATACCTACACTTATGATTCAAAGGGGTCCACACCTCCATTCAAACTATTCAAAGGGGTCCACAGATGGAAAAAAGGATGAAAACCACTGCTCTAGGGGACTGCTCTGTGTACCTGAGTTTGCTTCCTGTCCCTGCCTTGGCTGTTTGCCCACTCCCTTCAGGTTTGGATAGTCTGAGAATGGGGGCTTGGTAGTAGACCTCCTCCCTCCAGGTGATGGGGCAACATAGATAGGGACCTAGTAGATCATCGAGTCCAACCCCCTGCCCTGAGCAGGAAAGAGCGCTGAGTTCAGAAGACCCTAGCCAGGTGCTTCAGATGCCCCCAGCCAGGTGTGTCTCCAATCTCCTCTTAAATACTTCCAAGGAAGGGGACTGCACGACCTCTCTTGGAAGCGTATTCCATATTTTGGCAACTCTCACCATAAAGAATTTTTTCTTGATGTCCAGTCTAAATTTGCTCTCCTTCAGTTTGTGGCCATTGCTTCTAGTTACCCCGATGGGTGCCCTGGTAAAATTGTATCCCCTATTTTCTGCTGTCCCCCCTGATGAGCTTGTAGGTGGCCACAAGATCACCTCTCAGCCTTATCTTACGGAGGATGAAAAGATTCAGGTCCCTTAGTTGGCCCTTGTAAGGTTTTTTTTGTAGTCCTTTAACCAGACGGGTGACCCTCCTCTCAACCCTTTCCAAGTTATCTACATCCCTCTTGAAGTGCGACGCTCAAGACCAGACACGGCACTCCACCTGCGCCCTGGCCAATGCTGCATAGAGGGAAAGTATCACCTCCTTAGACCTGTTTGTGATGTACCTACTTATGCAAGAAAGAGTGCGGCTAGCTTTACTTATGGCTTCATCACGTTGGTGACTCATGTTCATTGTGGAGTCGACTATGACTCTGAGATCCTTCTCCACTGTTGTACCAGTGGTACCTCCCAGGCTATAGGTGTGTTGATGATTCTTCCTCCCTAGGTGCAACGCATGGCATTTATCTTTGTTATACTGCATCCTATTCTGTTCTGCCCACTATCCAATCCGCCTGGATTCGCTCCCTGCCCTCTAGATTGTTTACCTCACCCCATAGTTTGGTGTCATCTGCAAACTTGGACAAGGTGCTTTCCACTCCCTTGTCCAAGTCACTAATGAAGATATTGAACAGTACCGGTCCCAGGACAGAGCCTTGGGACTCCACTACCCACATTTCTCCAGGTAGAAACTGACCCATCCACTACCACTCTCTGGGTGCAACCCATGAGCCAATTTTCCACCCACCAGACTGTGTAATAATCTACATTGCAGCTGCTTAGTTGATTTATAAGAATTGGGTGTGACACTGTGTCAAAGGCCTTTTAAAAATCTAAGTAAATAACATCAATCTCTATTCTATCCAGGCATTTTGAGACCCAGTTGTAAAAAGCAACCAGGTTAGTCGGGCTGGATCTGCCTGCTATGAACCCATGCTGGTTGCCCCTTAACACGTACCATCGGAGGTAGCTGGGGCCAGGCACAGCTACGGTCACCTGAGCCCACCGGGGAGGGAAGCCCCAAGTGAGGGGACGGTGCGGAGCCCCGAGTGAGGGGGGCAGAGATGAGTAGCCCCAGTGAGGGGAGTAGGCCAAAGTATGTCTC
Source organism: Alligator sinensis (assembly GCF_000455745.1). NCBI lineage: Eukaryota > Metazoa > Chordata > Crocodylia > Alligatoridae > Alligator > Alligator sinensis. The sequence continues at coordinate 2,348 of NW_005842894.1, forward strand.
CAGACACCTGAGGCTGTAGTTTGGGCCAGAGGCCGAGTAAAGGGGGCTCAGCCCGAGAGCGAGGGGTGAATCCTGACCCCGGTAAGTCCTCCAGCGCTGGGAGGCTGGGTGTGGGTCCAAAGCAAGACCTATAGAGCACAATGACCTGCTGCTCTGGGGGGGGGGGGGGGGAGTGAGAGTCCCCGTGAGACCCTGGAGCACCAGTAGTGGTGTGGGATAAGAACGCCCCGGTGAGGGGTGGCCCCAGAAAGGGGGCAGAGGTGAAGAGCCCCAGTGGAGGGGAAGGAGACCAGAGGGCCGAGGGCCCAGTATGTTTATATGTATAGAGGTGCCCCTGGAAGGGGCCAGAGCAAGCTTAGATCTGGTCGGGTAATTGGCTGGCCACTACCCCGGTGAGGCTCACAGGAGAGGCCCGAAAGACGGTATATGTGCCACCCAAGGTACAAACTAGCTAAGCCTATGGCCTAAGGGGCCCGCTCCAAGAGGGAGCAAGGCAATACGAGTTGTCAATGTGTGAAAGAGACCCTGTGAGAGGGGGTGGAGTGTGAGAGGCCCTCATGAGAGGAGGGCGGTGTAAATGTGAGTGTCTGAGGCCTGGCAATGAGGCCTAAGCTTGGTCCAGCAGTAAGCCGGGAGCACTGTGTCATCTGGATGCTATCTGCGAGGCTTAGGCTGCGGTGTAGGGGAGGAACGAAGCTGCAGATAGTGCCCCCTGGCATCGGGGCAAGAATGGGCAGCCTCCCACCTTAATTAATATCTTAATTAATTACCAACAAGGCATGGCGGGTGAGTCAGGAGGGTGGCATGTCCAAAGGCAAGTGGGGAAACTAGCACTGTGGCCAGTTGGGGAGCCCCACTTCTCCACCGTTTAGCCAAGGGTAGAGATGAGGCTAACCAGCCTATAGTTACCTGGTTCCTCCCTCCTCCTCTTCTTGAAAATAGGGACCCCATTGGCCTTTTTCCACTCCTGCGGGACCTGTCCTGAGTGCCACAGGTGCTCAAACAATCACGTCAGTGGTTCTGTTATGACTCCAGCTAATTCCCTGAGTACCCTAGGATGAAGATCATCAGGGCCTGTTGACTTAAATACATCCAGCCCCTCCAAGTGCCCCTTTGCTAGGTCGGTGCTAACAGTTGGTGGGTTGGTATCTGTCTTGCACTTACCTAAAATCCCAGTGGGGAGCATGCTTGTAACCGTGTCCAGGAACACAGATGCAAAGAAGTCATTTCGGAGCTCTGCTTTGGCCATCCTATCTGTTACCAGTTGCCCTAGTTCATCTTGAAGGGGCCCTATGTTGCCCTGTGCTTTCTTTTTGCTTCCTATATATTTAAAGAGTGACTTTTTGTTATCTTTACTTTTGCTGTCAGCCTAAGCTCCATTTCCGCTTTGGCCCTCCTCACTACTTCCCTGCAAGCTCGAGCCAGACAGGTATACTCCTCCTTGGTGGCTGCACCCTGCTTCCGCAGCCTGTAGGCCTCTCTCTCTAACTCTGCAGACGCTCCTGTATTTCCCTGCTCAACCAAGAAGGTTTCTTGGCTCTTTTGCCTCCCTTTATGTGTACTGGGATGGTTCCTTTCTGTGCCTGGAGGATCAGTCCCTTGAGAAATGCCCACACTTCCTGGACTCGCATCTCTCTGATATTTCTGCCCATCAGTCACTCCCTAACTAATCTCCTGAGCTTGTTGAAGTAGGCCTTCCTGAAGTCTAGCATTTCAGCTCTGCTAGTTATCTTTCCCACCTTTTGCCAGATAGTGAACTCTATCAATAAGTGGTCACTATCCCCTAGGTTACCTTGTACCTGCAGATCCCCCACCAAGTCATCCCCTGTGACCAGCACCAAGTCTAGTAAGGCATTTCCCCTACTGGGAACATTTACCTCCTGTGTTAGGTGCAGGTCCTGTATAGAAACTTATGCGAATGGGCAGGCCTGGCTGCCTGTTCCTTCCAGCAGATGTCTGGGAAGTTTAGGTCACCCATGACAACCAGGTCCTTTGAGCGCACTGCCTCTGAGAGCTGTCTCGAGGATTCTAGGTCTAACTCGACCCCCTGGTGTAGGGGTCTGTAATAGACCCCCACTACCAAGTCCCTTTCTCCCCAACCCCCTGTAATCTGATCCATAGTACCTCAATTTGCCCTTCGTCTGGGCCCAACTTAACTACAGAAGATAATCCCGACGAGGATCAAAGGGGGCAGGAGAGCATACAAGCCTCCATGGCTCACCAAAAACATCCGGGAATGTCTCCTTGCTAAAAAGGAGGCTTACTCCCAATGGAAAGGAGGGGTCATCACCAAGGAGGACTATTCGGCAGTTGCTTGGGGGTGTAGGGGGGTAGTTAGGAAGGCCAAGGCAGAGATGGAACTGGGACTAGCTTCCCGGATTAAGGACAACAAGAAGTCCTTTTTTAAATACATAGGGAGTAAAAAGAAGGCCCCGGGTAATGTGGGGCCCTTGCAGGACACGACGGGGAATCTGGTTGTCACACCAGACGACAAAGCCAACATATTTAATGATTTCTTTGCCTCTGTCTTCCTCAGTAAGGACCAGAACTGCCACCTCCCTGCTAGGCCCCCATCGGGCCCCGAGGGAGGCACACCTGAGCCCCAGGGTAAGTGAGGATCTAGTTAGGGAGCTGCTGGAGGGGCTGGACGTTTTTAAGTCAGCCGGTCC
>NW_005842894.1:6281-23302 GCF_000455745.1 Alligator sinensis
CGTTTGACCCCAATACTCTTTCCTGCCATGGCAGGGGGTCGGACTAGATGATCTGCCCAGGTCCCTTCCAACCCTAGAAACTATGAAACTATATTGCTCCTTAAATAGAGAGCAATGCCCCCCACCCTTTTTCCCCACTCTATGCTGTCTATACAGCCTGTAGCCCTCAATGCCCACTGCCCAGTTATGGGTAGGGTCCCACCAGGTTTCTGTTAGCTCAACCAGGTCGAATTCCTTGTTTGCAAGTTGGAGTGCAAGTTCTTCCTGCTTGTTCCGCATGCTTCTAGCATTAGTATAGAGGCATCTAAGCCCCCCAATAGGTGCCCTTAATACTTCCCCATCCTGATGCTTAGTGGGGCCCTTGGTACTTACCTGGACTGTTTCCGCACCTGGCTTTTGGTTCGTCGTTCCTGGCCTCACTCTCATCAACATCCCTGTCCCCTGATGAACCTAGTTTAAAGCCCTGCGTAGAAGATCAGCCAACTTGTAAGAGAACAGACTCTTACCTCTTGGAGAGAGATATAGCTTGTCTCGGCCAAATAGGACCTTATCCAGGAAGCGTGGGTCATGGTCAAGAAATCCAAACACCGCACGATGGCACCAGCTCCGAAGCTGCAAGTTGACGTCTAACGCAGTTGCTGTGGTGCCGTCCACGACCGCTGACCGGGAGGATGGATGAAAAGACCACCTGTGCCCACAAACCTCTGAGCCTGGCTCCCAGCGCCATGTAGTCACTCATGACCCTGCCTGGACTACTCTGGGCCATGTCATTTGTTCCCACATGGATGAAGACCATGGGGTAGTAGTGGGAGCGCCTTCTCAGGTCTGGAATCCTCATTGTGACATCTTGAATCTGGGCTCCGGGCAGGCAGCATACCTCCCATACCATGGGATCCAGGTGGCAGATGGCTCCCTCCGTCGTCTTCTCCAGCTGCACAGTTGTCCCACAGCTTGCTTGGTGGTGGCTATGGGTGTGGCCTCCACTGCTGGGAACATGGAGTTCCCTCACCTGCATGGAGTTCCCTCACCTGTCTCTCCAGGGCCTCAAGCTTGGCACACATGGGACAGGTGAGGGGACTCCTGGGCCATCCGCCCCTAGAGCCCCCCCCAGGCAGCCCCCACAGACACAGGGCCAGGGCACTGCTGACCCCTCCACTGGCCCTGTCTGGGTAGAAGCCTCACAGGAGCTCCGGGCTGGAGGCAGCACCGGGGCAAGGTCCCTGGCTGCGCTCCGTGTCACCACCCCCATAGTAGTACCCCTCCTCCCCACCTACTCCCCTGAAGTCCTTGTCCGAGGTGGCTGATGTTAGGGGTTCAGGCCCCTCCTGCTCTCTCCCACTCAAATTCCAGCATGCCCCTGAAGAGCACGCCTGTTTGTCTGGCCTGTTCGCCATGGGTTAGAATCATGGTTATGAGGACCTGGGCATTGCCCCTTGTGCTGGAGAGTAGGCCTGTGTGAATAGTGAAGTATTCGATTTGGATTTGGAGGACAGTGATTCGATTTGGAGATTTGGATCGCTGTCCCGAATCGATTTGTCCAAATCAGCTTCGAAAGATTCAGCGCTGATTTGGAAAGGTTTGGTGATTTGGAGAGGCAGGCACAGCTGGGCAGCTGCAGGTTCTCCGCTGCTGGGACTGAGCAATGCCAGGCTCCGGCTGACGCATGAAGTCACCCCAGCTCCCAAACAGTGCCCGGTGCCCTGCTGCACTGTACCTGCACCACGGGGCAGCTGCCGCACGGATGCAAAGCGGGGAGGGGGGTGGCGAGTCCTCTGCGTTGGCGGTGTGGATGCAGAGGTCCTGGCATGCCACCATCTAGGGCAGCAAAAATACTTGTGCTGACCACATTCCTGCCCTTCCCAAAATGCACCGGCACTGCTCCAAAACAGCTGCTCTGTGGGTATGCATGTGAACATGCGCTGAGTATTCCTCTCTCAAAATGCCCGTCCCCAGGGCCCTGCCCCATCTTACGCAGCATCCATCTGACCCAGGGGGCTTGTAGTTAGAAGACACATCTGTCATGTCTGCAGGGGATCCCCATTCTCCCTTCTGGAATCCTTGAATCATAGAGGCATAGATATGTAGGCTTTGAAGGGACCTCCAGAAGTCATTTAGTCCTGGCTGAGGCAAGATTCTGCCTGTCCAAACCATCTTATACAAATCCATAATCTAAACTGTTTCAAAGCCTCTCCTATGCCATGGGTTGAAAGGCTACTTAGTGCTCTGAAGTGTTCCACAGTCTTGACTCCTGCTGGAAGCAACCACTGCTCTTCTGTGCCAAATCCCTTTCAGCACATGAAGGGGATGCACACAGAATAACTGAGGCAGACTGCCATATCTTGGTGCACATGCTGCTGCTGCAGGTGGGACATTCAGGCTGCCTAGTACAAAAAGATTCTGGTTAAATCCATGTGTGTGGGTGAGGGCATCTGGGCTCTGGATTGTCTGCTATATGCTCTCTGGGTGGAGGGTCCTTGGTGCGCCTGCTCCCTGCCCTTGGCCACTGTACCTCCATGCTGACCTGCTGCCTTCACTACTGCTCCAGCCTGCCCCTGCCTCTGCTCTGTGCAATCCTACCTGCTCCTCCACTCCTGCTTTGCTCTGAAGCAGCAATGGCAAATGATGCAAATCTGTGCTCATTTCTGGAACTGCCAGACACTGGTAGAGAATAATGCAGAAGCAGGTTTTCCCTTGCCCGCCCCGCCTAGAAAGCCTTCCCCCATCCACTACCCATGTCTCTCCTACTGTGGCTTACTTTGTTGCCATGGAATAAAGTCTTTGAACAGTGGCAGCGAAGTACTGTTCACATGGCACCGTCTTTGCTGCCTCTCCAGGTCAGGCAGCTGGGGGTAGTGCCAGTGTCAGATCCCAGGCAGTTGTCTGCTTTGGGATTTGCTTAATTGGAAAATTGATTTTTTCTTTCCTGAACTGACAGTGCTGGGTGATGAGGATATGATGGTGCTTGGGGATGCCCGAAGGACCATGGGCTGGCTCCGCAGTCTGAGAGGAGGAGTAGGGACTACCCAAACTCTGCCTCAAGTTGCTGAGCCACTTGGAAAGTGGCCTGTGCAGGAAGGTCCTTACTGTGCCTGGGGCTCCTCTTCAGAGGTCTGGCACTCCTTACCAGAGCCCCTTAGTGTTGGCAGGGGGCAGATGTGAAGGGAACAATGGGGATACAGTAGGAAAAGAAATGGGGAGCTGGATAAATGTTTGTACCCCCTTGTCTAGCCCTCTCCCTCTCTGAACTGTGTCCCCTCCCTACCAATTGCTCAGGGGCCTCTTGGCAGCAGGTGTGGAGGCTGCATAGTCCCAGGGGTTCTCTGGGTGATACTAGCTGGGGCATGCCTTGTCTCCTGGTCCTTGGTGTGTCCCCTGCCTCTGCATCTGGAGGATCCCGGTGCTCCATGGCAGAACATCCCACTGGAGAATGAGACAGAATTGAGCCTGTTTTCCCCAGTGCTGCTGGGCTCGGATCTGGCCATGAGCATTTATGTTGGCTCTTGTCAGGATATTTCAGTCCCTCAAGCCCCATGTGGAGGAGACAGAGCAGGATAGCTACTCCCCAAGCCATGGGAGCCACTCCCCAAGCCACTCCCCAAGCCAGGGAATGCTCTTGGAGCCTTTTAGGCTGCCAGGTAGATGAGTCAGGGCTGTGCCCCTCACTGCCATGCAGGTTAGTGCTTGGGCAGAGATCCCTCTACATCACCTCACTTTCTGGACCTGTTGCCCCTGGAAGTATCTGCAGCAAACTCCATGCATCCTCCTCCCCCAGGCCTGGCACAGGGTCACACACCCTGCCTCACAGCTACAGCCACTGCAGCTTTCCAGGCAATGGACACTGGCTGTAAAGGAGCAGGAATTTGGCCCCAGCCCACCAGGGCAGAAGCCAGAGGCTGTATAGTCCCTGGAGCGTGGGAGGCATCTGCATTCGGCAGTGGAGTCTTGTCTCTTTGCTGTGCTCTCTGTCTAATATGCAGGGCCCTGCAGTTCTCAACATGTTTTCTTTCCACTTCGCAGCCTGGAATGGACCTGGTAGCTAAGGCAAGGAGCTACATCGGGCATGTGGAAAGGCAGTGGGATGAGGATCTTCTGTGAGCGTATGGGGCCTGGGATGCGGTGAGATTGAGCAGGGCCCAGCATTTGGAGGCAGTGACAGGTAAAGGCCTCTGAGGGCAGCCTGTTCCTACTGCACGCAGGATGGTCCTTGGCTGTAGCTTGAATACAATGCCAAACATCCACCACTGTCCCATGCACATGGCCTTGTCCCCTGTTCTCCTCTACTGTTCACTCTGGTGCCCCTCTTGTCATGCTCTGCCCTGTTCTTATGAGAGCCTAGGTGCGAAGCCAGCACTGAGCAAGAAAAGCAGGCAACATGGCCATGTGTCTCCTGTGGGGAGCTCTGAAAGAATGCCGCTGCTTGTGTGGGATTTATCCATGCCTGGGCTGCTAATTAAAGGGCTGCTTTCCTCAAGGAAGTGAGCCTAGCTCCTGTCTTCTAAGTGGGAGCACGGGGTCCCTAGGGGCACAGGGCCATCTGCTGCAGGTCCAGAGTAATGAAGGCTGTTTTTTGTAACAACGTGGTGTATTGAGCCGGCTAATATTCACACATCACCTGGCCCCTGTCTGACAGCCACCGTCCGTCTACTCCGGAGCAGCAGCCCAATTACAATGGGGCCATTCAGGAGTGCGGCTGCAGGTTCGTGCCAGGCCTGGACAGGGAGGAGGCAGGGCTGGACTCTGGGCAGAGGGTTGTTATAGCACTATGGCAAGAGTGGGGGCAAATGCAGGCAAGCAGTGCAGCCAGTGCTTGCTCAGCCAAGTCTCCCACAGGCCCTTGGTCAGGAGAGCAAGCTCCAGGAGATGGCAGGCTCAGGTCTCTTTCTTTTTCTGTTCAGCTCCTCTAAAGCAGAGGCCCTGTTTGCAGGCGGTATCACTGGCTTGGTGGTCAGCATGAACCCAAGTCTCAGGTAAAAGAACTTCCAGGCTTTTGGCATGGGGGGGAGAGTCTCTTGCCCTGCCTCTGTGTTAGCTTGGTGAGTCAGTGCAGCTTTGCGCTGCAAGGCTCCAGGCTCCTTGCAACACAGCCTGTGCTCCAAGGAAATTTCTTCTCTAGCTCTTCACTACATGCAGGCCAGCACCAAGCTGCTGCTCTCCCTAGCAGCTGCCTGGCATGCCGCATACCATAAACCATCAGTTTGGCCACTCCTCTGCTCACTGTTCTGGCTGCCCATGTTAAAGGACCCTGGGATCTTTGCAGCCTTGCTTTGCAGCCTCTCCTCAAGTCTCCTGCATTGCATACATTAGCTGTTAGAGCCTCCAGATCAAAGGGGTAAGTACTTTGCCTCTCTGGTGAGCACATTGCTGGTTTCCAGAGCTCACTGATCTCACCATCCCAGCCTGTGTGGCTGGTAATGGAAAACTAATGTCCATCTCAATGGCCACCTGGCAATGGGCAACGCTTTCACACAGTGCAATGGAGCGCTGAGGCAGCAGTGTCAGACAGAGCACAGCCCTCCCTGGAAATGACTGCATACAATTCTGCTGGGAGCACTTTCTGCAACATCAAAGCTGAACTGAAAATCATTAACATCAAGGTCAGTTCTTCACTGGAGGGGAGGTGCAGGTGGGGTCACTGAGCTGCATGAGCCACAGAGCTTTCATTGCAAATCAGCCAAGGCTCTGCAGGTCTGGGATGCAAATACATACGCCTCCAGAGCTATGAGTGCCTGGAGCTCATGGGCACCCAACTGTACTCAGGTACGCTCTGTTGCCAGCTGGGTACCAGGCAAGCTGCTAGGGCACAGGCAGGCAATTATTTCGGGGTTGTGGGCACTTAACCAGTTTTGCCAAGCTGTGGAGGGCTGCAAGGGTGGCCCTGCCCCTTGACAGGTGCCCCCACCACCTGGTTGCCATCTTGGGACCAAAAGTCCCACCCCCTAACCCCTGACCTTTGCCATCAGAAGTACTCCTTTTGGGAAGGGGATTTGCCATCTTGAAACTGGGGGGAAAAAAAGCAAATTATATACTAAAAATCAAGCATTGACAAACAGACATTTTAATTTTATTTTTAAAAATATTTTTGTCCTGATTTGTGTATGTTTGTGTGGTGTATATAGAGGTGATTGCATAATATCTCAAAATGAAGTCTTACTCTTGTACATTGTAGCGGAGTGCAGAGGGTGGGGTACAGAGTGGGTATGGTGTTTGTGGGGGGGGCTGGAGGTGTGTGTGTGGATATGTGTGTATGCAGGGTTTGTGGGGTGGGTGGGTATGGGGCTTGTGCGGTATGTGGAGGAGGAAGGAGGTTAGGAGGGTGTATGGGGGTGGGTGCATGTAGCAGCGAGCAGGGCTTCCCCTCAGAGGTGCATGGGTATGTGTATGTGGGTGGGAGGGTGCAGTGTTTGTGAGGTGTGTGATTATATGTGGGGGAATGTGTGGTTGTGGGGTTTGTGCGGAAGAGTTTGTGGGTATGGTGAGGTGTGCATGGGACCCCCACACGTATGCCCCTGAACCAGTCAGCACCCACCCCCGCCTCAAAACAGCCCAGAGCCTGTGCACCCTGCAGTGCCTCCCTGCCACTGCCAAAAGCGCGCACCCCCAGTGCGCCCGGCGCCTGCTCCAGACTCACCCCCTCCAGAGTGGATCAGCTAGAACCCGCGCACAGCCTTGACCCAGCCCCCTCCGCACCACCTGCCCATGGTGCATCCTGCTGCCCCCCTGGGCATGCAGCGAGGCTGGGGCGGCTCCACAGCTGGACTGCCTTTCTAGGCAGCCCAGGTGGCGGTGGCTCCTTCCGGCTGCTGCCAGCCCCAGCCCTGTGGAACCAGTGGGGACATGCACTGTACAGCCCTGACCCTGTGAGCCCCGTGCCTGCTCCAGGTTTGCCTACCCAGGCTCAGCAGTGGTGGCACGGCATGAAAGCTGTTGCTCACCGTGGGGGGAAAGAAGCCCCTCCCCCTCCTGCTGCCTGTAGTTCCCTGCTGCAGATGCCTGGAGCCCACATGAGGCTGCCCTGTGTCTGCTTTGTACTGCCACCACTGCTCCCCGCCACCTGTCCTTCTACAAGAAGCCAAGGCTGCCCCAGGCCCTTCTTGCTAGGAATAGGGCAGGGAGAGGGCTAGCAGGGACCTCAGGATTCCCCTCTTGTGGTGGAGAAGCCAAGAGAACAAATTATAATTCCAGGGAGGGGAGCGGTGACCAGCCCAGAGCAGACTCCATGTCCAGTCCCCTTTCATTTCAAGTCCTACTTGGCCTGTCAAAACTCCAGTAATGGGGCCTGGTTTCCAGAGTGCTAGTGACCTGCAAGGTGACATGCATTTAGGAGCAGAGCAGAGATAAAGCCGAGTAGGTCTTTGCTGTGCTCCCAGGTAGTGAAGACCATCAGGAGAATGTGTCCAGAGAGCCATAAACCAGATACATGAGTCTGTGAGCTTGGCAACAATGGCATGAAAGGAGGCAGAATCCAGGGAGGTGGTTTTGCTAGGGAAGGTGGAGTCTGGGAGGGAGGCAGCGCATGCAAAAGGGGCTGCAATCTGGAAGGCATGATGCCCCAGGGGCAGTGCCTACCATGTGAGGGCACCATCCAGGAGGTGCCAATGGAAGGTGCAGCCTGGCAGGTCTATGCAGAGCAGGGAGGGGAGGGACTTGGTGGCCTCATGGTTTGCCCAGTCAGGAAGTTGTACTGGGAGAATTGCAGGAGCTTGACCTCCTGTGTGGACCCTCACTGCAAACTCGGAGACCCTCACCCAAAGTTCAGGAGCCAGCTGCAGGTAACTATCCAGTTAGCTTCCCTCTTTTCTTATGCTGGTATAATTTCTCCTGGAGGCAAGCCCTCAGACTGAGTCCTAGGGCAAGATTTCCTAAATGGCTATGGCACGCAGAACCTGGGGCTGTTTCTCCTGGGTGTGCTCTCACTGGACAGTTCCTGGGGAGACAAGGTATGGGAAGTTTTTATCTGATGGAGCTTGTCCAGGAGCCATGGGGTTGAAATCAGGGACAGCACCTTTAAAAATTCTACTCCATGCCTAATTGCCTTTGAACCTGGCCTTTGGTACCTCAGTCACTTTTGAAAATGAGGCTCGAGCTCCTAACCCACTTGGGCTCTTTGGAAATGTTAGCTTGAATCTATTTTAAACAGATACTGACACCAGCTGCTTCAGGTTGAGGGAGGCCAGGAGGGGCATCAGATGGTGCTGCTGCTCTGTCCCTGGCCTGCTGCACTGCCCACAAGTTGCTGACCCAAATTGCAGTGAGTGCAGCAGGGCAGGACTGGGGAGGTGTGGGGGTGTACAGAATTGCACTGAAGGATGTTCTTACAGGCAGAGATTTCAGGCTGTCTCCTCCCTGCAGCACTGGTCCCAGGCTTCCCAGCTCAAGCTCCCAACAGTGCAGATAGGGAGGTGCTTCAGCCTCTAAACCCTGTGCTTCACCACAGCTCAGCCTTTGCCAAATGTTTTCTGGGTTACAGGAGCCTTTGGGAGACAGATTTCTCTAAAAGCAGGAAGTCTCAGAGGGGGATTTACCATATTTTCTTGCATACAGTATGCCCAGAAGAAGATTTACACCTTGTCTTTGAAAGGCTGAATAAAGAAGAAAAGATCTTTCCTTGTAGTAAGTGGGCACGTCTACATGCACAATTAATGCACAGGAATAACTCAGGGACTTATTGCTTTGGAGTTTAATGCTCCTTGGCACACTGTTTGAACATGCAATAAGAGCTCTGAAGTTTATTCACGTGCGGCATGTTGAGCCGAGTCAGCAGCCCTGGCTGGCAGGAGGCCCCAGGGTCAGCCTGTCAGCCTGGGGCTGCTCACCCAGGCTCAACATGCTGCAGAGGGACTGGCTGGGGCAGAAGGGTGCTTCAGCACAGGGCTAGTCGGCAGGCAGCCCCTGGACTGTAGCACCCTCATATCTCAGCTAGCTACCTACATGCATACTTATAAGTATTATCCTGCTATGGAGTAAATTAGCTGACTCTAATGGGAACACGTGTAGACACACAATGTTTACTGCACGGCTAATTAGCCTGCTCTGCAGTAAACATCTAGGGTAGATGGGCCTGCCGAGTAGCAGCACCTAGGGCAGTGGTCACCAACCTGGGGATCCCAGAGTCTTTTGGTAGATCCTGGGCTGGGGTTGTGTCTGGGCGTGTGCACATGTGCACACCAGCTGCCCCCAGCCCCAGCAGGTCAGTTTGTGGGGGAGGGAAGAGTTGGGGGCCAAATCGAGACCACCATGGTGAACAGCTGACCATGCAGCCCAGCCAGCAGTAGGGGAAGGTAAGTGGGGCCCCAGCTTGGCTGGGTGGTGGGAGAATTGGAGCCTGGGAGGGCTCCTTCAGGGGAATAGGGGGCTCCCTCCCCATCTCTGTGGGGGCAGAGGTGGCAGAGGCTGCTGCAGCTGTACCTTGAGTCCCACTGCAGCTGGCCACATGCAGGCGTGGCTCAGCTCAGCAGCAGGGACTCACATGGGGGCGGCCCCTGCCCAGCTGGGTCTGGGAACATTTGGTCATCCAGGGGGCACTGGTGGGGGGGCTGCTGTCATTGGGCGCAGCCCAGCAGAGGTGCTGTGGCCCCCCCCACCTGTGCTTGGGGCATAGTGGGCAGCCTGCAGCAGCAGCCACCTCATCCGGAGCACAGGTGGGGGGGCATGGGCCCCCAGGGCCTTCACCAGGCTGTGTCCAGTGGCAGGAGCGCCCCACCCTGCCCGGACTGTGGAAACTTCCAGACCTGGCTGGGCCAGGGCCCAACACCCTGTTTCTCTGGCTGCCAGGTGCCGTGGTTCAGTGCAGCCACGGCACAGAAGTGGGATCAGGCCCCGACCTGGCCAGGGGTGGGACACTCCACGGTCCAGGGGCACGTGGGGTAGGGGGGGGGCAGGTGGGGAGGGGGGAGATCCTGGGGTGACCTTTAGTTCCAAAAGTGATCTTCACCATAAAAAGGTTGGAGACCACTGAGTTTGGGTGTGGAGTCTGTTCATTATGGATCATATGTAAACTTTAACTTTTACTCAGTAAGAGGCAGAAACTTTTCACTTATTTCCTTGCATTTAAGTGCACTACAATTTCTAGTAGCTGGCTTTTGGGAAAAAAGTGTGTATTATATGTGAGGAAAATATGGGACTTGAGAGGATATGGAAAGAACTGAGGAAGGCTGGGGTGGAAGAACTGTATGATCCTCCAGATACCTCTTGCTGTAGAGCAGGAAGAAGATGCCCCAATACTGGGCAGTCTTGTTGCTACAGACCCTCAAGGATGTTGTTGCTATAGGTTTCTTATGTTTGCAGGTCTGAGAGTTTTGATTAAGGGTAGTGGGGGCTGGACTTATCCCATGAAATCTGGAGGAATTTTACTACTACTTCATAGCCTGGATGCAGCCTTCTGTTAGTTCCTATAATCATTTAGGTGGTGTTTGCTCATAGCAAGTGTGCAGGGCCATGTGAGCACCTGCTCTGTCCTGTCCAGGGAAGCTGCTCTGTCCTGTCCCAGTCCAGCTCCTGCTTCTTGTGCTTGATCCTGGCCAGGGCCCAAGAGACAGAATCTCCAGGGAGACCATTCATTTCCACAGACTGGAAACATTTAGCCTCCCAAGGTTTACTCCACCAATCAGTTTTAATCAATTGTAATTGGCCTTCCTAGAGAGAGATTAAACTGCATTTTTGCAGTTAGTAGGAAAAGCCAGTTGGGACTCTGTGGGCTCAGAGGTCAGAATTGTCTTTGGCTGGTAACTGCAAAGCCTTGTGGGTAATAGCCAATTGCGATTGTGCCTAATAAATTTTGGATGAGGGGAACTGACATGGGGATTTAGCTCTAACATATGCTGGCTATGTTGGAAGTGGCATTCTAGCAGGTCTGATCTCTCAAGGATGATGGGAGCATGTGGTATTACTTAGCACTCACTCTCTTTTAGATCTTCCTCTGTGGCTCAGGGAAAGCCCCGTGTCGTGGGATTCTGGTGACAAGTTACATTAACTTTGGCGTAATATAGATTGGGTTTGTGCATCAATGTGAATTATTCCTTTGTTTGGAGCAGATGTACAACCAGGACAATGGCCCCAGTAGTTGCAAATACAATATCTTACCCCTAGATACATAAGAACCTATTTGCATTTACCCCAGGAGGAAAGAGTACACATGTCACCAATCCCAGTGTAACTATGCTGGTGTAACTTTACTATTTTGCCTCAGGTAATTCTACGCCTGCTCTTTTTTCACAACAGTATAGGAGCAGGTTCCACAAGTATAACATGGCATGGGAGTGACCTTTTGCACAGCCTCAGCTTTTATGTTTGTTAAAACATCAGGGGGAAGAAAGCAAGACTGCAAAGGATTCTGGGCTGGCACCACCAGCCAAGTGGTATGTCCTGAGTAAGGAGGGGCAACTTAGGACCTTGCACACCAAGGCACTGCATTATAAATGCTGCAGTGTGCTGCTATGTATATTAGCCTGAAGTGAAAGCAGTGGGCTTATGGCTTGGCATCCTGAGACAATGGGATCTCAAAGGCATGTTTAGTGTGAGGGTTTCCAAAAGGGTCCCCATGAATCATGGGACACTGATGCATCAATGTAGCAGTTGTGATCCCTGGATGGGCCACCAGACTGGCATTTGTGCTTACAGGATACTTTCCTCTGAGGGGATACAGCTCAAACACCCACTGAGCAGATTACTTTGGCACTGGAGGACAGGAAGGGACCACATGAATGCAATGCCTGTTTGTTTGCTGCCAAGACTCAACAGTTTCTTGGATGTTCCTGCTGTTCTCCTGGGATGCATGTGTGCAGCTTGGTTCTGCAGTCTCTGCAGAAGGGAGTCCTTCTCCTTAGTGAGCATTCGCTGCTGATATTGCAAAATTTCAGGCCATGTACAAGCATTCAGTTTCTACTGGGAGAATTGCTGTTCCCCTGATAGAAACTCAAAGTGCACAAGTATTTGTTTTGTTCAGGAGGAACGATCCCCCTCATTCCTGTTGTGCAGGAATGAATGCTGTCTGTTTCCCTAGCCTTCAGGAGCAGAGAGCCCCAGCTCCAGCCCTGAGAGGAAATAGTCCTGTACATTGCCTTGCTCATAGTTTTTGAGCTAACAAATGGTGCCATGTCCCATGTGCTTAGTCCTGAGGAGCTGATGCCCACTGTTTTAGCATCAGGACAAAGAGATGAATGCCCCTCTCAGCGGAGAGCATTCTGACCCACTGACCTGAGACCCATGGTGCAGAACTGTGGACAATGAGCAGGCCTCAGCAATTTAAACCTCTTGACAGGACCGTTTTGATGGAGTCTCTTTGGGGTTCTGGGTAAGGCTGCACCCCTCCCACACTGCCCCACCCCATGCCTGAAACTAGGCAAATTATTGCGATGGCCTATAAATCTTGAGGCACTTAGTGAATCAGGCTCTGGTACTTACCTGATGCCTGGGTCCTCTGCCCTTCTACCAGTGATCCTCTACAAGGGTTAAGCATTTCTGGGCTTACTCCTTCTTTACCCACAATCATCTCATGGACCTCTACCCTCATAGCTCTCCAGGCCAAGTGCAGAGGGTGTCTTTTCACCCGGTGTTAGTAAGAGTTTTGGTATAGGAAAAGAACATGCAAACTTATCTGGGTAGAGGGCCAGGAGGAGGACTTCTCATGGCATGCATTAGTGGTGTCTTTCTGTATGCCGCTGCCAGGGGCTCAGACACCCTGGCAATGAGGTCAACATAAGACGATAGAGATGGATAAAAGCCACATATGCAAGCTGTGTGTCTGTCAGGGCTATAGATCCTTATTGGCTGTGCCCTGTGTGGGCACATAGCTAATGACAGCCACAGTCCTAGAGGAGAGCAGCCGCGCATGACATGGCCCTGCTCCAGGCCACAGGAGGAAAATACTTCTGTTTTGGTGCACAGAAACCATTACACCCAGCAGATTAATGTGTAACCAGTGGGTGTGTGGCCCCTCCATTGTTCCTACCCCTATTTCCAAGGCCTGTGTCCAGGAATGTACTCCTCAGGTTTCCTTTACGTGGCTGAGGCTCCTCTTCCAATTAGGTTTTTGTTTTAGCTCCTGGAATTTGTTAGCAACTGTTTGTGGCTTCAGCCACCAGAAAGTGTGATGGTTGAGTGGTTTAGTCACCTCAATGGACAGCAGGCCAAAACCAGTCTGCAGAGGGGGGTGGTCCTTGGAGCTCGGTGGCATTGCCACCTGGGCAAGGTGCACGGCATTGCCAGCTCAACTCCAGCTCCAGGCCAGATATCAGTGTCATGGATGCCCTTTAGCTCTAGCGTAGGGGCCTGTGCTGTGACAGTGCTGCATCCAGGGTTCCCCACTACACCTTACTGCAGAGAATACATGAGAGGCCTGCCAGGTCTCTAATCCCTGCCCCAGGGCCAGGACTTATCCTTCCTGCCACACCATTCCCAGGGTCTTATTCAGCTGTTCCTCAGTTCACAAGCACCTGCCAAGAGGATCTCTCAGCATAGCATCCCCCTTGCATTTCTACATGGATATTTGTGGTGATTGTGGGGCTCTCTTGCTAAGGCCACTTCAGTCTCTGAACCTGTAGCCATGTTCCCTGCATGCTCAGCAGAACACTCGGTGCCACTGGGGTTCCTGTGGAGAGAAATGTAAATCGCAAAATCATGGTGCAGGAGGTGGCAGGTGTAGTTATTCCTTTGGGGATTGTCCTCTGAGCTCATCAAGGTGCACCTTGGACAAGGACAAGCAGGGAGCAATGTGGTGGACCTCTGCCCACTTTCTGCAAGGTGGGTTATGGCAGGAGTCGTATGTGGGGAGGGGGAGGCTGTGAGCATGGGGTTTGTCGTGTGCTTTGAGTGGGAAGCAGGGCCCCGGTGTCTGCACAACCAGTATGAAGTGGGGTAGCAGAGGGGGCTGGGCTGGGCTAGTTATTAATGGGCCCACATGCAAACTGTATTCAAAGCAGGAGAGGTTGTTGCCATTGGCCCCTCCTCCGCACAGTGCAGGCACATTGGCCTGAGCCAGGTGTCAGCAGCATTTTTGGGCCGAGTGCCAAAAACCATGCAATCTCAATTTAGATGTTGGCATGCCAGGGGTGGATGGCAGCACAGCCTTTCCCACTGTCTTCCCAGAGGTCGCCACCATCAGCAATGAGGAGGGGATGAGGGGAGAGAAGAGGAGGGGAGTGAAATGAAGAGCAGTAAGTCTGTTTTGCCAAAAAAGCTGTAGGCTTCTGCCATTCCTTTTTGCTGCGGGGGAGAATTTCAAGGGAGCCAGGAAGGGAGGAAGGAGTGGGGGGAGGAAGAGGAAGCAACTGCCCCTCCACGCAGGGGCTGGGGTGGGAGGGACAGGGGTGCCAAGCGGGGCAGGGGAAGGCTCCTGCTGCCCCTCACCCCCAGGCGCAGAATCCGTGCCCCCTAGCCCCATGGGGCTCTGCATGTGTGTGCAATGTGTATGCGTGTATGTGTCTAATTCGGGGGGCAGCCCCAGGGGCAGGGGCTGTACCAGGACCCGAGTCTGAGATCTGCTTCCTGCCTGCTCCCCCTGCACACATGCACTTACACACACACGGAGGTGACAGTACAGCAAGGTGGGTGTGGGGATGAGAGCAGGGGCCTATTTGAGGGCTGGTAGGCAATGGCTGCAGGGAGCACAGCACAGAGACGCAGCAGGTCTTCTGCTGCCTGTCCTACCTCTCCACCACTGCCATGTGAAACTCTTGCTATGGGATGGGGGAGGGAAGGAAGGGGAAGGCTCCCAGAGCCCAGGGTAGAGCAGCACCTGGGGTGGGGGCGGGAAGGGTGTTAGGGGCTGGGTCTCTTCCTGGTACTGCAAGCACTGACTCCACTATGTGCCTCAGCCACCACTGCAGTTCTGGGAGCCAGAGCTGCTGCTGTTGCAGCTGGTACCTTCTGCACAGGGGAGGGTGGAGGGTGAAGAGTGGGGAGCACCAGCTGTGCTGCTCCCGACCTCTTTCCCCGTATCTGTCCTGAGGTAAATGTGCTGGACCCCAGTGCACCAGTTGCAACCTCCTGGCTGCCTGTCACATCTGGCCTGGGCTCTGGGTGCTACTGCCTGCCATAGAGCCCAAGCTGCTTGCAGCTTCCCCATCACCTGCTGTGAGCAGCCTGGGCTCCATAGCCAGTGGCAGCTGCCCATAGTCCAGGACAGCTGTAGCATGCCCAGCAAACTGGCCTCATGTGTCATGGTACAACACGCATACTGGGGTTGCCGACCCCTGCCCTAAACTATGATTGTGTTCATTCTTGCTGGCATTCTTCAGGCCACCCTGGGGTCTGCGGGGAAAAGCTGCCTTGTCCAAGCACTGGCGGCATTGTGCCAGTGGTATCTTCCAGAGGACAAGGGATATGGGCTTTCACAAACCCAGTGACCTCTTTCAAGAACAGGTCATCACTTGGCCATATGTCTAGGGTTTAGTCACTTCTGCCTGTCAGGGCTCCAGATATTTCCTGCCTAGCCCAACTTTCCTCAGGTCTGTGCTAGGGATGTTGCTGTGTCCTGTTAACAGTGTTTCCTAGGGTGGCAGGGGCAGCCAGACAACAACAGGTGCCCTACTCAGGCGACACAGCTGGACGTCCCCTGCCAGAGCAGCTTAGCTGTCTGCAGGGTCCCAAGAAAACTGCTGCTTCCTCTCGATTTGCACAGCCAATTAGCAGCTCATGCTAATCACAGCCAGGCTTTGTTAAACTATTTGATTAGTACTTTGCATAATGAACCCAATTAGGGAATTCCCATCACTTATAATTAGGGAGAGAAGCATCTTGAGTGGCACTCAGTTCTGCTCCTCAGGGAGAACTGAATCCTGAACAAAGGGCAGCCAGCTCCCTGGCCTGCCTATCCCTTCTCTCCTCCTCCCTGACTTCTGGGGCCTGGAGACCTCCCAGATAAGCTTAGCTCCCTAGGAACTTCAAGAAGATTCTGCGGGTGTCATATATGGCACATTCCTCCGTCAGCACTGTCCCATCCCCTGCACCCACCAAGGGTCTAGACACGGGGCAAGTGTTGGATGACATGTGAAATGAAGCCTGCACAGATCTGGGGGGCTGTCTGCAGAGCTCATCTTGTCCTCTGTCCTAAGAGAGTCCTGAAGTGGGGACTTTACACCTTATTACAACTTACACTGTGAGCCACACAAATATTGATGGGTGTTATCACTAGCTGGAGTTTGGAGCAGTCACATTTCAAACCAGCAGGAGCCTAGAGGATTGAAAAGTAAGAATCACTCCACCCCACACCCCCAATCCAGGGGCCCTGCCTCCTGCCTCTCCTCCCTCTGCTCTGAGGGCATTACTTACTTGTGGCTACCTGCACTCTGTCCCAGGAAAGCAGACAGGGAAGGGTTAACCTGGGTGGCTGGGTTGCTGCTCTTCTGGCCCAGTCAGCAGCAGCTGCACAGCTGGACAGGCAGGTTAACCCTTCCCTGTCTGCTCTCTGGGCCAGACATGAGCAGCCACAAGTAAGCAAGGCCAGTGGGGAAGTGGTGGTTGTGGGGTGTTTACACTAAAATGCACTCTGTCCCAGGAAAGCAGACAGGGAAGGGTTAACCTGGGTGGCTGGGTTGCTGCTCTTCTGGCCCAGTCAGCAGCAGCTGCACAGCTGGACAGGCAGGTTAACCCTTCCCTGTCTGCTCTCTGGGCCAGACATGAGCAGCCACAAGTAAGCAAGGCCAGTGGGGAAGTGGTGGTTGTGGGGTGTTTACACTAAAATGTAGCTTAGAATGGCCAGTCTGAAGCTCTCCAGGGTTGCTCTTGATGTAAGGAGATCCTTGTGGCTGCGCCCCATGCTTTGGGGATCATGTACTCTGCCTCTTGGAATTGCTTTGGGCTGAACACTGGAGCATTGGTTGTGCTGGGTGCAGCTGTCATTTCCTGGATATTACCCCTTTCAGACCACTGGCTACCAGGTGCTCATTTATAGAATCAGCTGGAAGGCTTAATGCAGGGCCTTTTTGGGTCAGTGTACCCTCAGCGTGCAGTCAAGAAGGAAGGCATCCCCCAACGTCCAGTCCACAAGCAAGGGGAGGTGGGGGGTCCCCAGCAGCCGAGCGGGG
>NW_005842894.1:23390-30208 GCF_000455745.1 Alligator sinensis
AGAAGTGCCAGCAGCACAGTGGCAGCAGCATCCACTGCCAAGTACCCCCTGAGGCCATCCCAAGTACCCCCAGGGGTATGCATACCCCTGGTTGAAAACCCCTGGCTTAATGTATAAACCTAATTTGCACTGCTGAGTGATAGAGATGAAAGGGTTTGCTGTGTGTGAGGGAGCCTGGGAGCTGGATACTAACAGCTGCCAATTGCAACCTGCTGTTTCCTGCTGGATCTCACCCATGGAGGCTGGGGTCCCAAGTAGCAGTCAGATCAGACAGTGATGGCTAATTGTTTTCACAGCTCAGAGAACCCAGGAAGACTCTGATCATAGAGCTGATGCATAGGGTCTTCAACCCTGGGGCTGACTGCCCACAGTTGTCATATGGGAGCAGAGTGGTGCTGTCACCTGTGTGACTCATGCTCCAAGCTGCTAAGCAGAGGGACATGGCTTTCCATCAGCCTAAGTGCCTTGTCCAGTGTTGCACAGAGATGAGCCAACGCAGATACCAGACATCATTCTTACTCCCCTTCTCTGCAAAGCTATTTATTGCACTTGCAATCTAACTTGCTCCTAGCTAGCTGCCACTGGCCACAGCAGCACAATGCCATTCACCTCGCTGCCTGGCCCACCTGGCAACTGGACACACATGGCGGCATGCCACTTTCAAAGGCTGCAATGAGACACAGAGGCGTGGAGCAGGCAGAGCCCAGCTTGCCTCGTAGCTGCAGCCCACCCTTGCCCCATTCAGGCCCCGCCTTGGCTCCCTGGTGCCATGACTCTGCAGAAGCTGCTGGGCTCTTCCCAGGGATTTCATAGATTTCATAGACATTAGGGCTGGAAGGGACCTCGGAAGATCATCGAGTCCAGCCCCCTGCCCAAAGGGCAGGAAGTCAGCTGGGGTCATAGGATCCCAGCAACATAAGCATCCAGTTTGCTCTTGAAGGTGTTCAATGAAGGCGCTTGAACCACCTCCGGCGGCAGGCTGTTCCGGACCTTGGGGGCTCGGACAGTAAAGAAATTCTTCCTTATGTCCAGCCTGAAATGGTCTTGTAGTAGTTTATGACCATTCGACCTAGTCGTCATCCCTTGGGGCACTCTGGTGAACAAACGTTCCCCCAGATACTGGTGGTCACCCCGATAAACTTATAGGTGGCCATCAGATCACCCCTGAGCCTGCGCTTTTCCAGGCTAAAGAGCCCCAGGGCTCTCAGCCTGTCATCGTAAGGTCTGCTTCCCTGACCTCTGATTATGCGCGTGGCTCTTCTCTGGACTCTCTCAAGCTTCTCCACATCCTTTTTGAATTGTGGAGCCCGAAACTGGACACAGTACTCCAGCGGCGGCCTCACCAAGGCCGAGTACAAGGGGAGAATGACGTCCCGGGATTTGCTTGAGAAGCATCTATGGATGCAAGCCAGCGTTTCGGTCACTTTACTAGCCGCAGTATCGCATTGCAGGCTCATGTTCATCTTGTGGTCAATGATGACCCCCAAGTCTCTTTCTTGCATAGTGCTAGCCAACATAGCACTGCCGAGCCTATAAGGATGCTGCGGGTTTTTCTTCCCAAGGTGGAGAACCTTGCATTTATCGGTGTTGAACCCCATCAGATTCTCGTCCGCCCACTTGCTGAGCCTGTCCAGGTCAGCCTGGATCACCCGCCTGTCTTCTGGTGTGGATGCTTTGCCCCAAAGTTTGGTGTCATCGGCGAACTTGGCCAGTCCGCTTCTGACTCGTGGCCACATCATTAATGAAGATGTTGAACAGTATGGGTCCAAGGACAGAGCCTTGGGGGACCCCACTGGTCACAGGACACCACGATGAGTGACTTCCATCAATTACTACCCTCTGGGTCCGACCCCGGAGCCAATTTTCCAGCCAGTGGATCATGGAGGACCCAAGCGACAATTGGCCAGTTTCTCCAAGAGGCGATCATGGGAAACCAGATCAAAGGCTTTTTTGAAGTCAAGATATATGACATCAATCTCTTCTCCCTTGTCCAGGTGATAGGTCACCTGGTCGTAGAAGGAAATGAGATTGGTCAAGCAAGACCTGCCCGCAACAAACCCGTGCTGGCTATCCCTTAAGATGTTGGCGTCTGGGATGACTTAGACAGGGTGGGGGTCCTGGGGGCTCTGCCTCCTCCAGCCTGGTGGCACAGCTGAGGCTGGAGCTGCTCCAGCTCTGGGCCCCCCTGGGCAGTGCGGGGCTGGGGGCAGACCGGGGCTAGTGTGGGGAGGCAGCTAGGGTCAGTGCAGGGCTGGGGTGTAGTGGATGCTGGCACCAGGCAATGACCCCTGGCATGGAGAAAGGGGCAGCTGCATGGGTGCAGCGGACTTTGGCCCTTCCCCCGATCCCTGCCCAGTACTAGCCCCAGTCTCTCTCTCTCCCCCCTCATGGCCCTTTCCCCTTCCCCCACCCCTTCCCCCACAGACTTTCACAGGGAGGGAGGAGGAGGGGGGCAGTGAGGAGCAGAGCCTGGCAGCTTGGAGAGCTGCCTCCAGCTGATTAAGTTTGTTGTGGGAGAAGGGTTGGGGGGAGCAGCTCCCACTGCTGTTTGAACCCCAGGAGGGCAGTGGGGGGGGGAAGGGGGGGCGTGTGCCCCCAGATCTGTGTAAGGTAGGTCAGGGCGGGGTGGACAGGCTGGAGCCAGGGCTGCGCTGGGCTCTTCTTGCCTGGGGCTATGGAGGAGGCTGCAGCCACCCCAGATTTTGCCATAGCTCCTTCCCAGTGCCGCTGTGCAACCGGCGCAGCCAGCCGTGGCTCTTCCTGGCACGTGGCGGGAGGCAGGGATTGAGCTGGGGTTGTGCTGGGTGTGTGACTGCGGTGGCACTGGGAGGGAGATATGGCGAAATTTGGGCTGGCTGCAGCCCCCTCTGTAGCCCCCACCTAGAGCCCAGCCCCTGCCAAGAAGAGCCTGGCGCAGCCCCAGCCCACAGCTGCAGCCCACCCCACGCTGCCAGATCTGGGGGGCACATGCCCCCCCCATACCGTGCCAAGGTGTGCGCAGCAGCAGGAGCCACCCTCTGCCGAGCTGCAGCTCCATCCCACGTCCTGCCCTGTCCTGGCTAGGCAGCTCCTTCCCCTGCCTCCTCCCTCACCGTGGAGGGGTTGATCTGCCCCCTCAAGCCCCTTCCCCCCAACCTCCCCTTCCACCACAATGGACTTGCCAGCAGGAGGCAGCTCTCCACGCTGTATCAGAAATCGAATCAGTATTGACTGATATGCCTCCTTAAAAAGCAAATATCAGTATTGGCCTCAAAAATCTCTATCAGTGCACCCCTAGCCTATTTCACGGGTGGCAAAGGTCCGTAGGACCCATCTTCTCAGGCCTTAGATCCTGCCTTACATATTTTCCACAGGGCAGTGATGTTATGCAGGGACCACGCTGACAAATAGGCCCTGGTTGTGATGGTCAGGCCCTGGCCAGAGCTGTCTGGAAGAGTTCCCTGACTGAACTCTGCCTGAGACGACTAGGGCAGCTCGGACTTGCCTGGGTTAAGATCTGCCGGTAAAAACAACTTTCTCACAAAGTCTTTCCCCACCTGCAGCCTGAATCAATGCTGCAGATATATAGGTCTGGGATACAGGGAGCCCCACATTGCTCTATGCTTTGTACAGTGGTCTCTACCCTGGGGGCTGAGGGATAAATGAAACCTATGGAGGGCAGCTGAGCTGAGTGAAGCTGCAGGTTCTTTGCCCACAGCTTGGATACTGTCCTACACTCCTGGCTGTACTGTGAGGAGTGTGGCCATTTTCCCTTTCAGGCATCTGTTGGGAGTGGTGTTCAGCAAGCTTGTGCATCTGGCAGCTGGCCTGCAGTACCCAGCTAGTACTACCTTCTTTGGAGGAAGAGCAGGCACTGACGATGGCAGTGGGATTACACCTCAAGAGAATGGGATGAGGCAGCTGTGTTCAGATCCAGCATGCCAGCTGACTGGGAGGCTGGCTGGGTGCGGGGAGAGAGGGTATCTAAGAGGAGTTTGTCCTGGTGGCTTGGTGGGATGGCAGGGAGTAAGTGGGACCAGCATTTAGGGGAGAACACTGATAGGAGAACATTGATCAGAGGGGGCCTGAGCCTCACATCCGACAGAGTCCTTAGTTAGGAGGCGACCTCCTGCCCAGACAGTGAGGATGGAGGGTGTTTTGTGCCAGATGAGGACCTTGCTGCCACACAACATGGTGGGGCTGATAGAACTGTTTTCTGGATCAAGGTAACTACAACAGCCCATAGAAGAAGTCTCTCAGCACGGCTTACAGGGCTGAAGCACTCTCCTCAGCACTGGCACTAAGCGAGTCTCCCTGCGCTCTTGGAGTATCTCATCCCAGCCACCCGGCAGCTGGAAATCCATCACTACAACAGCTTCAGGGGACTTGTGTTGTAGGGAGACAGACCCAATTTAACACTGCAATAAGGATATCCCAGCCATTCATCTAGATTATCAGGGTTACTGTCATTAAGGATATACCAGCCATTCATCTAGATTATCAGGGTTACTGCCAGCTAATTGCATCTTTCTATACTTATTAATTATATTGGGAAAATGGAGAACAGCATTCAGTGTCCTGCTCTATATAGAAAAGCTCCAGCAGAGATCTAATTACTGAGCCAATTATTTAGGGCACTAGGTAAACCATTAACACTTCCTCTTTAGCAAGGGGCTAGCTGCAGAAGGGCTGCACATGTTTGAGGTGGGGACTTCAACACTTTCTCCCTTGTGCCGTGTCACAGAGATGGTATGGCACAGTGGCCTGCCACAGCAGAGGACAAGGATCAGTGACCCAGGGGATCTCCTTCTGTCCTGGGCCCCTATGGAGCTGGGGGAGCTGGAGCTCTGTGGAGATGCAGGGGTGAAAAATTGGCTGGGATTAGCTCCTTGGATCTGTAGCACCCAGGCTGGAGGTGATGTGGGGAAGGAAACCTTCTCCAGCTAGGGTTCTCCAGGTTTGCAAAGGGTGGGAAGAAAACCTGTTTCAGGATCAGCCCTGGCAGAACCCCCTCTGGAACAAGAGGGGGAGTGCATGTGCACCTATGTACCTGGTTTCCTACTTCATCTTTTAAAGAGCACAACTCTTTGTCTTGCACCATTGCTGAGTATGTGACTCTCAGCAGCAGCGAGTTTGGTCACACTCCTCTATGGGTGCATAAATATTTAATAAGCAGCACACCTATGTTTTATTGCTCATTATTGGGATGATTATTTCAGAGTATTGTCCGTAGATACAAATATTTATGGTGTATTGCTCTGGCAAAGATAATGGCTTATTGACAAGCTGTTAATGTCTGGTAAGGGCTGGGTCTGGAGAAGCTTGGTCTGCTTGCTTGTCTTTGTACCAGGGGCTCCAGGGAACATCCCTGTCTCATGCCTACCTCCCACAGATGGCACTGGGGAAGGGGCTCTGCTTGCCTTAGCCATGTGACCCAATGTTAATCTTACCTCTGTGGTTGGCGGTGTGTCCTCTCAGTGCATCATACACCCTATTTGCCTTTCCAGCACTTGGCACCTCCGACTAGCAGGGAGGTCCTGCAGTGCCTCTGCCTCTGTCTTTGCCTGGGCTCATACAGTGCTTGCAGATGTGTGGGGATGCTGCTCCAACATGCTGTAATTACAGTGCATCAGAGCAGACTTGATTAATCGAGTCTGCTGGAGCATGTTAATTAGGGCGATCCAGTGTCTCGAGTATTCTGTGTCCCTGTACTTCAAAATGGTGGCAGGGGTGTTTTAACTAAAGCTCGTCAAAAAAGCTTTTGAGTGCCCCTGCTGCCATTTTGAAGCACAGGATGTTGAATACATGAGATGCTGCGGGCGCTTTAATTAGAGGGTTCTTAGAGCTGCGGTAATTCAATTGCATCCCCTTCTCCATACCCAGAGCACAGGTAAAGACACCCATAAACTTAAACTTGGCTAAATGAATTGTTCTCACTGTGAGGGCTGCTTAGTAGGGCTGTGCAAAATTTCAACAGGTGTTTTGTTGCGAAGCTGTTTCAAAGTGTTTTGAGCTCAAAACAGCAAAATTGAAACACAATAAAAGACTTCATAACAGCTTTGAAATGAAACGAGGGCACTTGAAACGTTTCGAAAGTTTCAAAACGTTTTGCGTTTTGAAGCCGGGCTTGCTGCAGCTAAACAGAAACTAAGGAGAAGGAGGGGGAAAAGCGGGGAAGGACTGCTGTGACATTGACAAGTCATCTAGCTCCCTGTTCGATTCACCAGCTCTGATCGCTTCCCCCAGCTCTCTGAACATTTCCCCAGCTCTTTCTGGGGGGGTGCGGGTCCCCAATCTGCATACGGGGTTTCAGCAGGCTGCCACTGAAACTGCAGCAGCAGCTTGCTGAAACCCAGCGTGCTGATCCAGGGGCCCAAGCCCCCTGGGAAGAGCTGGGGGAAGCCATCAGAGAGCTGGGGATTCAAACAGGGGGCTGGAGAATCAAATCAGGAGCTGAGGGAATGTTCAGGTCCCTGAACATTCCCCCAGTTCCCGGTTGGATTCCCCAGCTCCCCAATTTTTCCCCCAGCTCTCTGATCGCTTCCCCCAGCTCTTTCTGGGGGGCGCAGTCCCCTGGATGACGCGGGATGACAGCAGACTGCTGCTGCCAGTTGGGACCGGTGCTGGATGCAGCCTGTGCCAAGCACTGGGAAGCCTGGTGCTGCTACTGGCCCCAGCCAGCAGTGGTAGCATGCTGCCATCCTTTGCACAGATCTGGGGACCCACACCCCCTCAGAGGGCTGTGAGGCTGTGCCAGATTCCTCCCAGGGGTCGTGGGCTCCTGGATCTGTGCGCAGGATGACAGCATGCTGCCACTGCTAGCTGGGGCCAGCGGCAGC